>NW_006768786.1:114778-116373 GCF_000204055.1 Melampsora larici-populina 98AG31
ACTTTCAAAACCCATTGTTGAGTCTTGATTGTATTTCGACATGCCATATGTTTGCAAGCTTGTCTCGAGCTGCCCTCTAGATAGTCATCCACTCAGGCTGTAGTATGGACTAATGGAGGTACCATATGTCTAGACTCTTGTAACATATACATAATAAAGCTCATGACTCATACATGATCTTGAGTGGTCTGAGGATATTGAAAGGAAAAACATGCATAACAGAAGGATAAAGGAAGGTATAATGATCAGCTTCATTAAATATGTACATATGCGCTGTTGTAGTTGACATACTGCAGCTCAGGCGGACAACTTGAGGGCAGCTTGATGCAAGCTAGCAAACCTATAGCAAACCTAAGGCAAACGAGATCCGCAATTGAAGAAAGTCGCGGACCCGGACACCACGACTTTGCTCAATCGGGTTTCACACTTAATGATTCCTGCGGTGTAAGTGTTTGAGGGTGACGGCTGTGCACAAAAATACCCCAAATTTCTGTATGTCACAGTTTACGGCATGCAGCTGTGGATGCTCTTAGATCTTATCCATGAAATTTGGCACAGGAGCCCAAAAATCTTGACTGAGGACTTTTTCCAACCACCATATCTCAATATCTTACAAATAAATCCCTTGTGGCACTGAGAAAAGCTTTGCTCATCCACTTCTTCTACATATGATGGTACATTTAAATTCTTGCATTTCAATTGGGACAGTTTTAAGAAAGAGACTTGAAAAAAAGATTTCTCTGTCACATTCCAGACTGCCCACTGCAAGCCACTGACAGCTTCAACAGCTTGGTAAAAAATCTGTGTGATTTTCAAAATTTTGAAGCGTATTACATCTGCAGCAATAAAGGAAAAGCAAAAATAAATTAGATGGTCATGTGTAGAAGAAGTGGATGACCAAGACTTTTCTTTGTACAAGAGGATATAGCGGGTGGAAAAAGGCTCACGCCAAAATTTTCTGGCTGCTGTGCCAAATTTTGTGGATAAGATATAAGTCCCTCTCTTGCAGGCTTGCTCACCAAGAGGGACTTAGTTAGGTTAGGCCAACTATACACTTTTTTTGTCAGTCCTGAGCCCTGTGTACAGGACCAAGGACTAACAAATCTTCCGAGATAGATGAAATGCAAACTAGAACAAGCTAGTGTTAGAAAATTTCTACTGAAACAGAAGATTTTGTGACAATAGAGAATAACACAATTCAAGAAGAAACAAGAACTTTATATATGAAACATGTTTCATCCAGGCACAACAAATATGACACAAACAAAGAGAAAAGAAACCAGCCCGACCAAAACATTCTTTGGTCTTCCTCCTGGGCTAAACCGAAAATGGGTGAGATGCCTACTCACCTACGGTGCCTAGCCAGGCCAGCCGCAACAACAAACACCCATGTAAATATATGTGACTTGTCTAAAACCATAAGAATTACACCTCATGACTCAGTATCAAGAGTCACTTAAGTAAAAAGACTTACTATGACTTAAATATCAGTAGTAAACCTAACCCAAAGCTAACTCAGAGAAATCAAACCTAAGCGCCAACCACAAGTTGATGCCTAAGGTCTGCGATATTTAAACACCTCTTTTTCCCACACT
>NW_006768786.1:116473-130748 GCF_000204055.1 Melampsora larici-populina 98AG31
AGAAGAAGAACCAACTTTATATCATTACACACTCATCATCACAACTTAATTGATTCTCACCAAGAATATTGAGTAGAGTGAGAGTTTGTACTTTGATTGTCATAGTTCCTTTCTTTCTTTGTTCAGGTTATTCTAAAACCTCAAGCTGAGCTGGTGGGATTAATAGCTAACGGAACAAGCTTGAAATTTACAAAGGGCACCTCATAAAGAGTCCAAATGTTATGGCTCTATCTGTACGGTCTTTGTGATGAGGGATCAAGGGTTCTAAGCAGCAACCAGGTCCTATAATGAGATTGTCGGATGAAGGAAAAAGGACTACAACTGGAGTAATGCGCTAGTACAACATAGTGTTAGATGTGTGACATGTATGTAAGAGTTTCACAGATTGGACTCGTAACATTATCCCCCCTTTAATGCCCAAGCTCCCTTTTGCAAGCTCTGCACTCTTTCCCCGGGCAGCATTAAAAAACCCTGTGGGAAAAAGCTTAGCCCTCTCACCTTCTTCTCCTATTTTTCTTCCTATCAGCGTTTGGAAATCGTGTCTTAAATTCTTTCAATAAGTCCTTACAGTTCCTCAGATTTGATTCTGGCTCCCAAGAGTCATGACTTGAATTAAATCCTGTCCAATTTACTAAGTACTCTTTCTTGTTTCTTCTTATTCGACAGTCCAATATTGCTGATACTTCCCACTCCTCTTCGCCTTCCATCTCGATTGGGGTTACTGGTTGTTGCTGTCTTTGTTGAATTGGGTCTGGTTTGTGTTTCCTGAGAAGTGAGACGTGAAACACATTATGTACACTCTTCATTGAAATTGGTAGATTCAACGCGTAAGTGGACTTAGAAACAGTTTTAATGATAGTGAAAGGACCTAGCCAGCGATGTCCTAATTTGGGGCTGGGTCTTGTTGTTCCTATGTTTCTCGAATTCAGCCATACCTTGTCCCCTACGTTCCACCTGGGTGTTTTTCGCACTTGTCTGTCAAATTTGTGTTTTATCGCCTCCTGTGATAATTCTAAACACACGGTTAGTTCCTTCTGAACATCGTCAATCAGCTTCAACCTTTCCTCTACTATCGGTATGCACTGTTCAGCTGACGGGACATGGTTGAACATGGGGTTAAAGCCATAATTAGCCTTGAAAGGCGAGACGCCAATTGATTCGTGATCTTTGTTGTTATAAGCAAATTCGGCCGTCGGCAATAACTCCTCCCAATTGTCTTGTCGGTAGTCTACAAAATGCCTTAGGTATGTTTCAATCACCTTATTGACAATCTCTGACTGACCGTCAGTTTGAGGGTGGAAAGCTGTAGAAGGGTGTAGGTTAATTCCCAATTTCTTATCTAGTTGCCTAGTGATTTTAGAGATGAAGATACTGCCCCGGTCAGAAACTATGCTCTTAGGCGTGCCGTGTAGTTTCCATACATGCCGAATCATCAAGTCGGCCAGCTCCTCAGCTGTCATCGTCTCTTTGCATGGGATGAAGTGGCTCATTTTGGTCAATCTGTCGACCACGGTGAGTATACTGTCGTATCCGTTTGAGATTGGTAGCTTAGTGATCAAATCGTAAGAGATATCAGTCCACGGGCCAGCTGGAACTGGTAGTGGTTTGAGTGTGCCGTAGGGCAGTTGTGTTGAAGTCTTGGTTCTTAAGCAGGAATCGCAATTATCCACATATTTATTAACATAAGCTTTTTGAGATGGCCATGAGAAGCATCGTCTGGTAAGACTAAGTGTTTTGTTGTGTCCTGGGTGTCCGGCTAGTAGCGTGTCGTGTCGGCTCCTCAAAATATGACACTTGATATCGTCATTGCTCGGCACTTCTATCTTACCATCCTTATATAAAATGCCATCCTTAACCTTGTATATATTGGTTAATTTCTTCATAGCGGATGACATTGGATCATTAATTAAATTCATAATATTCTTAATACGTTCATCTGATACATTTGCTTCTCGTATCTGCTGAATGATATCAGTGTCGGTGAGTACTTCTTGACATTGAGACGTTTCCTCCTCAACTCCTGATACACCTAAAACATCAATCTCAAACCACTTCTCTGCGTCGTCTAGATGGATCGTGTCATCGTCAAAAAACGCTTCAATGCTAGCCAGTGCGATAGGGAATGTGTCGGGCCCGATGTTCTCAGGCTTGATCAACTGTCCGAATGTCAGTCTCTCACCTTCTGGTGGTTGAAGATCTGGTCGTCGAGATAAGGCGTCCGGTTTTTGTGATTTGCGGCCCGGTCGAAACTTGATAATGAAGTCGAAGCAACCTAAAGTTTTGGCCCATCTTGCTTGTCGGCGTGTCAACTGCTTAGTGGTCATGAAGGTTTCGAGATTACGGTGTAGAACTCCTACGCTGTGTGGCGTAGGCTGAGCCGGAGAGGGGAAGAATCACCGCGCAGAAGAATAACCACGCGGATGAAACTATGATTGTCGTGGACTGCCCTCAACCTTTTAATAAAAGTTCAAAAATAAATAAAAAAAAACAAACAACACAGACGCAATTCTCTAACAATTTTATATCTTCACAAGTCTAACACGTAACACTTTTCTACTATTTCTAAAGGACCGCAAGATCTGGCTGAGTCCCACAAAACCCTACACCGCAGTACTCAAATGTTTAATGCAAGGTTAAGTGAATGTTGAATTGATGTAATTGTCTTTTACTACTTGTAATAATAAAATTTGAATGTAACAAACTCAACCAGATAATTTATAAAGAGAAAAAAAAATGAAACTAAGGAAATAAAAAAAAATCCTAAATCCAATTCTAAACTTTAGTGGAACTATACTAAAGAATAAAAAAAATTATAAGGAAAATCCCTGGGGCCTATAGGGGATTTGAACCAAGGATCTGGCTAGGTCTGTGTAAAGACCTTTCACGTAATGTGAAATATAGTAATAAAAAAATAAAAAAATATAACTAATCACCCTTTGACCCAGCTCAGCAAACACCACCAATTTCTTCTTTCGAAATACCAAGAAGATCACTATCACCAAACTGACACGAATAGGAAAACTAAGCGTTAAAAGACTCAATCGAACGAAGAACAAAACTTCAAACACTTTAACCAGGACTATTTATTAATTTAATTTGAATTCTTCAAAAGAACAGACACTCTTGATACTACAATAACACCTTTTAAAACGAAAACGAAAACTCAGAGACTTCTCTTTATTCTTTTTCTTCTCTCTCTAGATGAACCACAAAAAAAGACCCCCACCCCCTCGAACGAACGAACAGAACCCCCTTCCTTTTCTTCATTGCTTTGCCCATCTTTTACTCCGATCGGACTCGGTTCTGCTCAAATCACATCAAGATCCTTTTCAAATGCGATTTTCGATAGGGTTTCCTTTATTACGTGAGTCTCCTGTTCTTCTCGCTCATCCTTTTATTTCATCTACTAACTCTCTTCTGATCCTTTCCCTGTCTCAGCTCGATCACCTCACTTAGGTTCCAATCTTATTACACGCATCTCCTCCATCACCCCATCCCTTTATTTAGCACATCATCTCTCCCGCCCTCATTCTCATTCTCGACCAACCTCGATAACAACTTAACTTCAGCTTGTGTTTTCTTCTCACTCGTTCCTCATGGATCTTCTATGGTTGATCTTGATTTCGATTGTTTTAACCTTCAACTGT
The DNA here is from genome assembly GCF_000204055.1 of Melampsora larici-populina 98AG31. Lineage (NCBI taxonomy): Eukaryota > Fungi > Basidiomycota > Pucciniomycetes > Pucciniales > Melampsoraceae > Melampsora > Melampsora laricis-populina. Next base: position 120,121 of record NW_006768786.1, read on the forward strand.
AAGTCCCTCTCTCTATTGATTCTCCTCCCCTGTTAAGCTTATACTGACCCTTATTCATTTAATGAGTTTAATTACTCCCTTGATCTTCTTCCCTAGGCACCAATCGATCTTCATCTCTCAGCATTTGAGTTCAATTTCGCTCTTGGCCTCTCATCATTTTCGATTTTAGGATCTTTAAGTAAGTAAAATTTCATTTTTATTTATCTTCTCATCTTTTTTAGCTTTACTGACTCTTGTTCATCTATTTTAGCTGTTTCTTGCCTCAATCGTTCTTTTTTAGGTACCCATCGACCGATCTCCACCTCACAGTTCCAAATTTCACTTAAACTTTCTCAACTTTCACATTCTCTTCTTTTCTCTTGTTTCTTAAGTTTGTTTGATTTAATTTAATTTTCTCTTTTTTTTTTTTTTTTTCTTATTGTCTTGAATTAAATTCGACTATATAAAATTCTAATTTCCTTTCAATTGATGTGATCTTTATAATATGTAAAGAAATTGATGTGTAAACTGAATAAATAAAAGTTTTTTATTGCTTCTTTATACTAATGCTCAGCCTGCTGAGCCTCGAGATCGTCGTGATAGTGAGCCAAAGTTTGATAACCGTGAAATTGCATAAGCTTCCCTTCAGAGCTTCAGCTATAAAGAATGCTGAGCTCGAAATTCATTCTGTTCACCACAACGGTGATCGGTATACACTATGACTTCCAGTCGGTTTGGGTTGCCTTCTAGATAGTGGCGCCATTCCTTGAAGGAAGCCACAATAGCCAAGAGTTCTTTATCAAAAATTTCATAATTCCTCTCTGCCTGAACTAATGATCTTGACAAGTAGGCCACTGGGTGTATGTTGCCATCGTCTTCTGACCGTTGTGAAAGGATTGCTCCTAGCGCGAAGTCGGAGCAATCACATTCCAGTATGAAAGGGCGGTACGGGTCGGCAATCTTAAGTATAGGTGCTGACGTGAAGGCTGTCTTGAGATTCTCGAAGGCCGTGTCACAAGCGTCGTTCCATTTGTAGGGGGTGTTAAGCTTTGTCAAGTCATGAAGGGGCCGTGTAGTTTTGGAAAATTGGTTGATGAACCGCCTATAGAAGTTGGCAAATCCGATGAAACGTTGGAGCTCGTTTGCGTTCTTTGGTGCAGGCCAATCCTTCACCGCTCGGACTTTCGCTGGGTCCATTTTGACTTTATTCTTGGATATGATAAGTCCGAGGTATTCAACTTCAGGCTTCGAGAATTCACACTTCTCGGGCTTGAGCCAAAGATGGTGTTTGTCAAGTATGTCCAATACTTCATTGACAATGTCTTTATGGCGGATTCCCTTCTTGGTGTATATCATGGTGTCGTCTAGGTATGCGGCGGTATCTTTTCCTATGCGGCCAACCATGATATCCTGGATGAAAAATTGAAAATAACCGGGAGCACCCGTAGGGCCAAAAGGCATGGTCAATGGGGCAAACTGGCATTGTTTACAAATAAATGCCAGTACATCCTCAGATTCTTCATCTACACGTAGATTTCCATAGGCATTACGAAGATCAGGTTTAGTAAACTCTTCCGCGTCTAATAAGCTATTGACCAGATCCATGGTCAACGGCAGCGGGTATTTGTTTTTGATAGTCAGAGAATTCAGCTTTCGGTAGTCAAAGCATGGTCGAAGATTACCGTCCTTTTTTCCGGTAAAAAGGACCGGGGCTGCCCATGGCGATGTTGTCCTGCGTATAGTTCCATTGGCGAGTCCGGTTTCAATCATTTCGTTGAGGACTGCGTTTTCCGCTGGTGACAGTGGGATGATTCTGCTAGCCTGAGGTCGTGCTCCAGGGACCAAATCAACGCGAAAGTCGTATTTGCGTCGGGGCGGAAGGCTTTGGGCTTTTGATTTCTGAAATAAGTGTAGGTGCCGGTGGTAGCACGATGGGACCATCTCTTCAACCGTCTTAGTAGGTAATTTGGCCTTTTCGTCTGCTGCAATCCTTGCCGAAGTTGACCACAAAGTTTTGGCCGCGGCAATCGTACTGTTCCTGTTTTGGGGATGTGAAAACTGGCCAGCTGTTTCGACTACTACTGATCTTGTATCAGGATCGTACTCACATCGCGGGGGCTGATGCTTATCAATTACAATAGCGGCCCCCTCGTCACGTTTCCTATCTTGCCCATGTTCATCCGCGTCAGGGTTGTCACGGGCTGTGGTCGGATTGGACGACGCTGTTACCACAGCTGCATAAGACCTTAACGGTGTCGTAGTACTGTTGCTGTTTGTACTCAGTCTTGTGTCGTGGTGTGTCTCGTTGTTCGTAGTCTGAGATATCAGAGGAGATATTGGCTTGCCAGCTGCTTCAACATGTAATGGATAAAAAACCGTTTTGGACTCACACTGCGGGGATGCTACCGTATCAGGAATGATACACATCCCCTTGCCACTTTGCCTAGCGTCCCTCGTGGGCTCAAATTCATGACCGGTCAAGGGTTTTTTCGGAATGGGCAAAACTGTAAAAACAGTTGCAGGGTGGCCGTCAATCTTTGTATCCGCGTCTGGTGTCTCAGTTTGCAATTCAGTTGATGTAGGTCTTGATGATAAAATCATATGGATCTGTGATTTTGCAGGGATAGGAAGCTCGCCAGCTGTTTCGACGTCAAGGTGAGGAAAAATTGTATCGCACTCGCATTGCGGGGGCTGATGCTTATTAATTCTAATAGCGGCCCCCTCGTCACTGGTCTTAGCTTGCCCATTGGCTCCCTCCTCAAGGTCGTCACGGGCTTTGGTCAGATAGGACGACACTGCGGAAGCAGTTGCAATGCAATGGTTGCCGAGTTCGATGTACCCGGCCTCCCAGTTGATCAAGTGGTGGTGCTTCTTGATCCAAGGTATGCCAAGGATCCCGTCGTACATGTCTTTGATGCGAGTTATGATGAAGTGGGTGGGGTCCGTATCGCAGTCGATGAATAGGTCGATTTCGTATGAGGCTTGACTTGTCGAACCGTCGAATCCGGTGACAACTCGTGTTGCGCTCACAGCGTGGTCAATAAGACTATTGCGGCGGGCAAAACTCTCACTTAACACATCATGTGTGGCACCGGAGTCGACAAGAAAGTAGGCAGGAAGTGTGTGGTAGGATGTGGCGCGGGGTTGGTGGGACAATGAGAGTGAACTTTGTAAAAAAATACGTGGATCAACTTCATTGCAAGAGTTCAATTTACTAGCACCTAGTTTAATATCATTCATAACCCCATGTTTGCTCAGGTTAGGCACATCAATCAAGCCTGAGCACCGCCATTTTTTGAAGAATTGGCTTTGCTACCTCCATTAACACTATCATTTCTCTCTCCTCCTCTGGTCTTCATAGCTGCTAATTCCATCTCCAACTCTGCTACACGGGCTCTGAAACCTCCACGGTTATCTCTACTCTTCCCTTTATCATTTCGTCTCCCAGGGCATTCATTTGCTCTATGACCTTGTTCATTACACCTGAAGCAAAGACCAGATCTCATACGTCGCGCTTTCTCCTCATCCAAGAGTCTGACGAATCCCGATGATATGTCCATCGCGTTGGGGTCATGTGTAGGTACGTGAAAAGTGGTAGAGGTGTCAATGGCGCCATGGAGTTTCGTGTCGATCTTTATGGCCAAGTTTGCAATCTCTTCGATGCTTTGAAATTCTTCTTGGTGCATCACCATCGCCACACGGATTTCCCTCTTAAGACCTTGCTCATACTGGCTTATCAAGGTGGGAATCTCCCAACCAGTCGATGTAGCATGCATGTTGAACTCGTGCGTATAGGCCGCTACCGTGGTTTTTTGAGACAAGTTACGTAGTACTTTTTCAGCCTTGGCCTTTTTCTCTGTGTCGAAGTACATGGCTTTAAAATTGGTCACGAAACGCTCAAAGGTGACGAGATGAGACTTAGAATCGTCCAGGAGTTCGTGCATTAGCGGCTGAGCCCAACTACTAGCAGCTCCGGTTAAGTAAGACATAGCAAAAACGACTTTTCGATTGTCGTTTTCGAACAGGTATGGGTGGGCCAGCATGTACAACTGTACTTGACTAGCAAAGATCTCGGCCGGGGCGCCACGAGTCCCGTTAAACTTATCGGGAGCCGCCACTTTTGGCCCTTTAGGCGTGGGTGTCAATGCAGGTGTCGCATCCATAGGTTGGTTGCTAGGAGCTGGGGTAGGAGCGGTTCGACTAGCTTCAATCGCGGCTAGTCTAGCCTCCGAATTCCGAGCTCGATTCTCTGCCTCGGTACGAAGGGCTCTCTCTTGGTTGAGTGACGCGGACAATTCATTGATCTGCCTTTGTATGTCTTCCATATCTGCAACGATGAGAGTGGCGTCGACAAACTGTGTTGGTGTATCGATGTCGGAGTCTTCGTCGTCTATTGACGGGGATCGGTATGTGGGATTTGTAGTGGCGGTAATTAAGAGGTTTGATGTGGGAGAGGTTCGAATGTTTTATTTATAATCTTATTAATGAACTAGGGATTAGGCGCCCAGCCGCCGCATTGACCAGTGCATTGCTATTGCATAGACCATTTACTGCCCGTGTTCCAACCCGTACCTGACATTTGTACCGTCACCGGGTCCTCATTGCATCAACTAATACTTCACCCATGTGACATTCGTGTTGTGACAACCATCCGGGATCGTGATGATCTCGAATCCATGAACTCCACTGCCAAACACCACGTCACCAATTGCCACCGGATGATCTGTACAGCAGATAAAACACCAAAGTAAGTCGTCCCGCCATCCAACATCACCATCATTGACATGGTTTCACTCACAGGATGGACAATTCGAGAGACACTTCCAACATTGAGGATTCGTTCTCCATCAATGACACTCGCAACGGTGACAGTTCGTGTGCAGGAGAGGCTCACCACGGGAATGTGAGCCATTCCAAATATTCTGTTACACATATATTGACACATCGAATGACAGCACAAACCACCCACGAACACCCTCTCCGATTCGTTACCAGACGTCGCCACTCAACCGGCACTCAACTCATCTCCTGACCCTCGCGACAACGCCGACAATAGCAGTGCTAGTTCTGGCGCCACCATCAGCGCATTGTCTATCCCTCAGCAGTCCCCCCACGAGAAACATGTCACAGTCGCCGACACTGTCATTTCAGTGGAACACCAGAAAAGGGGACAACCCCACGCTCATGTAGTTTTTAACTGATTGTATATAGCCATCTTATTGCATTAATACTACAAATGTTAAGCTTCCTCACGCCGTTGACAAGCAGTGTAATGATATTGAATTTTCCCGCCATGATAACCCCCCCACACGCAATGCGGACTATTGCTCTCAGCCCAAGACCGGGTGGTTGTTTGTACCGCTGTGCCTTGAAACCAACAAAGTGTCCGTGATCTATAATAGCGTCAGTTTACGAGAACGACTTAGCCACGTAGGGTACATTAACTCACGGCAATCAACCATTTGGTCAGGTCACGCTCGTCGTTCTTCAGGTATCCCTCCAATGAAACGATATTACCCAATCCCAATACCTCGAAGCCAGTCTCTCCAACGACTGACCTGTCCGCCACGTACACTGTCTCGAATTCCACGAATTCCAGCTCCTGCGCAGACACAAACCGTCAGTGCTGAAGAACTCTGATGCAGAGGATTACCTACCAGTGGGTCCCATTCCCGGTGCATAACCGTGATCATAAGTTCCATTTCGTCTGTTAGGATATTGCACCGCAATTTCCTATGCACGACCTGCCCGCGACCGTGCACTGAAATTACATTCTCCACTGTTGCAGGTATCCACGAAGAATGACACAACTGCACCACCGACTTGATCCTCGGAAGTAATACGACATCCTTGGGACTGGTGCCTGGTAGCATCTCACCGTCCAAATGGCAAAACGCCCCATGCTCCAAAGCCGTTATTGATTTCGGCCAACCTATTAACACATTCACCAGCCAATGACGCCCTAATCCCGTCGCCACTGTGGAGTGATAAAAGTTACGTATTGGATTTGCATTGGTATGCTCAACCAACTACGACCAATTGTTAGTATTATTCGGTGCTAATGTAGGCAATGAACCTACCATTGATCCTATCTTGAACAGGCCGCTATAATGTAATGGTAATCTAGTGTAACATTGCATCGTAGTTTCTGTGTCGCTTTGGGTGGTGTTTAGCTTCAGCATTGTTGTTGTAAATCTGCGCTCTCTCTCATTCAACGATGCCTCAACCAGGATTATATAGTCTCTTTTTAGGCATGGGAAACAGCCATTCATCGCACATGGAACCAGCACCAGACTATTTTGCAATGCACCCGCCAGACTCTATGGCCGGTTCAGCCCTGGCTTAATAATATGGCCACATGAGGACCGACGTACCTACCAACCAGGCAAGGCCATCACGATTTATAGGAGAGTGCTCTCGCCCACTGACGCGGCCGGTCTTGTTAGTGCCATCAACATAATGAATTACAACGTTCATAAACACTAGCTACAATAACAGCAGACAAACTACTCGGCAATGAAACTTTTGTGTACGATGTTAGGAGTCGCAGGCAGGTTTTCTGCCACTGCTATGCACACCTTCAATTTCGTCGCGTCAGTGCAACGGGACAGTGCAACATATAACTGACCATGCGAAAAGATCGGTTCCGGTAATAGAACCAAGACATTTTCCAAACTCTGCCCTTGAGCCTTATTTATCGTTATGCAGAAGGACAGAGTGACAGGGAATTGGTATCGATAGAACGGCACAGGGAAATTCTCGTCACCTTCATGTCGTAGCTTGACTCTTGGAAGCATCAGCATTTCGCCTGTGTGCGCTCCTGAACTAATTCTACACCGCAGTACGCCTATCCCGCACTTCGTGACTATCAGGCGGGTGCCATTGCATAAACCGCTGGCGAGATTGAGATTACGCAATAGCATTATCGGTGTTCCCACCTTCAGATTCACCTCGTGTGCCGGAAAAGAAGGCAGGTCATGAGCATTCAAGATTTCTGCAGTGACTTGCTCTCCGTATGTGTCGTCCACTTCGTCAATCAAAACGTACTGAAACTCGTCGCCTGCTGATCGGTCCAGTATCGCTTGATTGACCTCCCGCACAGTCCTATTCAGTGGTGTCAATACACACCGTTCTGAGTAATACTTGGCCAAATTCAGCCAGTTCTCCGCCGTGACCAACGCTGGGCCGGCTTCGAAGTGCTCCATGATAACACCCAGCTTGAACCTCGTAGCGACAGGAACAGTGGCCACATTGCATCTTTCTATGTCAACATATTTTTGGTCTTCCGTCTGCAACTCCCCATTCCCGAGCTGTAATAACCATCGGCCATACTCTATGTTCGCCTGTCGTACGACGTCAATCTGTCCATCTATATACCAAAGGCGCATGTTAGTCACCAGGTGGAATTTCTCGATGCTATTCCAAAGCGTCGAGCGCTTCAGCGATGCACTAGCCTGTTGCTCCATGTTCGAATGCCGCACGATAGGGAGCGTCTGACGGAAATCGCCGGCGAATAATACTAAAATGCCACCGAAAGGTTCGGTATTCCCTCTCAGGTCCCGCAAACTTCGATCCACGCAGTGAATAACCAATTTATTCTGCATAGCAATTTCATCCCACACGATGAACTGCAGCTCTTCTAGACTTCGCGCGAGTTGTCCTCCACGCACAAAGTTGCAACTGGATGTACTCTCAGTCTTTAACGGGACTTTGAACGCCGAATGAGCCGTTTGGCCGCCCAACAATAGGATTGCCGCTGTGCCGGACGACGCAACGGCTAATGCTTTGTCGCCCGCCGCGCTTGCGTAGTGCAAGCATAAGTTCAAAGTGAAAGTTTTGCCGGTGCCGCCAGGACCGTCGAGATAGAGCATACCTCCCTGACCGTCCACAAGGTAAGCTTTGACAGCCCCGAACAAACGCCGTTGCTCAGTGTTAAGCTCTCTCTCGGCATTGATGACGTATTGCTGACTGGTCTCCCTCGTGTGCACGCTTGGGCTACCAACAAATTTTGGGCCCAACGGTCGCAAAGCCTCCATGTCTGGCGTTGGCAACCCACAGTCCTCGAGAGTGATGTCCATTTCTTGTAGACAAACTGAAAGTCGGTATAGTCCTAGATTTTCTGCCATGGACTGATCGATTTGTAAATCCTGATGTTCCCGCAAAATGGCATGTCGGCAGTCGTCGGATAGGTCGACCTTATGGGCAATCCACAGTGCCATCGGGTCCGCAGGTGGTGAATGCTTCAACATGAGTGCGAAGAAAGCTCGTAGTTGTGCGCCCGTCTGCCATCCTGCAGCCTCGACCATCAAGGCTTTATAGTGTTCATCGTTGACAAGTAAACCAAGCCGGTGCGCAGCCTCTCGGTAGGTGCTGCATATTACACCATTGACCGTGCGAATTTCCACGAAGCCATGCGGTCCTTTAATATTTGACAATAGGAGCCGGAGGTAAAACCTTTCACCGTGCGCCAGGGAGGCGAAATAGACCCTGCCAATGGCTCCAGTCTCTCGTGAGCGATTGTCCCAGTGGTGAGTTGTCTTCTGCCAGGTGAAATGTTTCGGCATCTCCAGGTAATATAATGACCTTACCGCAATCTTGCCTTCTTCTTTTACATGATTCCACTTGGCCATGTCGAAGAATTCGGTTAGAGTTGTCCTGGCCGCACGACCTGAATCCATGTCCTGGGCGAGCTCCAACTCGTCGTCAAAGTACACTTCTTGAGCGCCTGGCAAGTGAAGGGCGAGCCTCGTGACCGCAGGAAAGTTGCCCACGATGGGCTGTGCAAACAATCTCCCGCACGCTACAAGCGTTCTTTGTGTTAGTAATTTTCCAATGGCCACACCGAAAAACAATACCTCACCTTCTGGAGCGCTTATGTATCGGCCATCTAACATTTGTAGCACTTCGTCTTTAGAAGTGAAAGTCATTGTTGACCAAGTTTGGCCCTTCAATATGTATTTATATAAATACTTGATAGCCCGGACGCTCGCTGGTATCTCGACATTGATGTGACATTCATGTCGCAAAAGTAGATAAGGGCTGTACGGGACAACGTCTCGAGTTGTGACGGTACGGCCCTTGCAAATGCCTGTTCTTGCTGTAGTTGGACGGCGGTACAGTGGATAGCCAGCTTCCGGTATGGTGGTGAATTCCTGATGAGGTCGCGGGTAATCCAGTTTACAGCGGTCCAGTCGCCAACATGATCTTGACGCAGAACATGGTCCGTGAATCATAAATCTCGTCACAAAGCTGTGAAGTTTCGGGTGAGTCTTGGGATCGGGCATGTCAGCTGACACTTGCAAGTCGATGTCATCGACCGTTCGGGGAGTCTCTCTCTTTGCCATAATCAGCACAAGGTGAATGTGGGGCAGGCTTCGTTTCTGATGTTCAATCGCAAAGGTCCATGACACACAGTGGCCGAGGCGCTGTCGCTTTGTGACATCATCAATCAGTGCTGCAGCTTTGAGGTGAAACACTCGAGTCACGAGGTCTGGCCGATCCTGCGGTGTCTCGCCATATTCTAGGTTGTCCTGAATCTCTGGCCAATCCGAATTGGTCGTCATTGTTATGAAATAGCCTGGCATGCCGAATTCATTGACTAACGCCATCGAGTCGTGATACTGCTCAGCCATATACCGAGGTGAGCCGGTGTGTGTCGATGGGAGTATCACAGTCCTGCTAGGGGCGAGGTCGTGCCGGCCCATTGCTTCCAAGACGCCGTGGTAAATCGCGGCCCGAAGGGTCTTCTGATTGTTGCGTATGAACTCGAGTCGCCAGTGCTCGACACAAATGTACAAATCGACGCATAGCTCCTGAAAGAGACGGCGGCCGTGCAGCACGGGCGAAAACGTTTTGAGGCGAGGAAACAGCATCCACGCGAACCAGGCCATCTGACTGATTTTTCCTGAATTGCAAGTCATGTCAGCGATGTTATTAGTGCAAAGATTACCCGTCACTCACTGTCAGTGAAAGGCATTCGGTAATTCCCGTCGTAGCCCTGCTGTCCACGCGGGAAAAATACTACGTAACGTAGGGCCAAATAAGAGGTATTGAGGTCTGAAATTGACTCGAATGACCTCATCTTGGTGTATAAGAGGACATCTTGTGAATTCTCGGTGATGCATCCGTCCCCTTCTACGATCATTGCCACTTCGTCCGTTGTTGGTAAGTTATAAATTCTCTGATCCCGGTTGTCCAGAAGCATAGTCATGAGATTGACAGCGACATTGGGATTGGTCGCGAGTACTTCCCCTGCTTGTTGGAACCTTCTAGCAAACGGGTTGATGTCATACATGAAAGTTTGAAAGCGTTGCAGGATGTCGAGATTGAGGTTTTTCCCAGAAACTTTTCGGCGTAGGATTGCTTCTTCCTCGTCACCACCCCCTATCACATAGATCTGACAGTAACCAGGGTCGACCCCATCACTGGCCCGGAGTGAACTAATGTCGTGCGTCAAGTGTCCATTGACTCGAAATATATTGACCCCCATTGGACCCATCACAGATCGATCGACCTTGCCCCCTAAAGAAGTAAACGATAGGGCATTGTTGTAAGATCGGATATTTTGCTGGAATTCAACCGAGTCTGGTCATTCCGGGCATCAGCGTATGGTTAGGATTGCCGCCGTTTCCCGGAGACATACCTGGGTC
>NW_006768786.1:130848-131764 GCF_000204055.1 Melampsora larici-populina 98AG31
TCCACCGCGGCAGCATGATGTGTAGGCGTGAGGTCCGTTGACCTTCGCGCTTGTTGGTCGTTCTGAGATCCAGTGTAGAGCTCCACAGAATGAGCAGGCATCGTCCATAGCCCCCAGATGATGCGGAATTTCGTTCTTCAAGCGTTTCATAATGCTTTCTTCAGTGTTCTGTTGCTGATTTGCCACGGCCAGTCCGAGTTTGGCGCGTTTAGGAGCCCGAGGCCTCAATGGGATGTTCTCTTTGTCGTTCATAATTTTTTCTCGTAGACATATCGACGCAGGGCGGGGTAAGATCGCTGGGAATTGATTGTCGATTCTGTTAGGGATCAATCCGTGATGTTGCAGCCTTGACCCAGTATAGGAGTGCATGTGTACCGACACTACTTGGGTAATGTGACCGGGCAAAACAGACAGGTACGACTCGCAGCCTGATTGTATGTAAGTTTCGGTTGAGGTTGACCCTGAAAGGGCACAAAACGGGACAGGAAACGGCGAGTAGCGGTGACAGAGATGATTGTCACTGAAAGTGACTCAACGGAGGGATGACTACGACGCACAACCATGTCAACATTGCTCAATCAGGAGAAGTATTTTGTTCCCACGGGGGTACTCAAATCTGGCGACAGTTTTAGCCTATGAAAGGCTAGTATTGCAGTAACGACAAAGCATCACTCCGTGTCAGGCGGCGTAGGGAGTCTTCAAGACGGAGAGGCACATCAAACTTATTGGCATCAAAAGAGTGTAGTTGATTTTCACAGGAATATTGACATCTAATAACAGAATTTACACTATGCACAAGTAATGACGAAGAGTCGTTTCCTCCAACGTCGCTAGGGGGGGATACAATTTTGGGCGGCAAGATATCACGCAGAAACAAGTGGTCACATGACGCTCATTCCTTTCGAGCACGTTGCTC
>NW_006768786.1:131864-240817 GCF_000204055.1 Melampsora larici-populina 98AG31
TCGGAGTGCTGACAGACTCGGCACCAGTGGCTACGGAGATCGCGTAGACCTGGAAAGGGAAATGTCAGTAACGAGAGCGATATGGATTAGCATGATGGGGCCCTGCAACATACATCGACTTGCCACATGTGGCGGGCTACATCTTTACCGGTAACATAACCCATGATAGTCATTTCCCGTCCTCGCTGAAATAGATTCTGGACTTTAGCGAGGTTGCGTACTGGCCGGCACCAGTACTCCATCTGGAATTCAATGTTCGTACCGGTCTAGGGAGCGGTCATGTCAGCGGGGCGACGATGAGGGCGGGGTTAGAAGCCTGAAAGCGTACCACTGGATTATAATCCGTGTGTTGCACGATACAGATTGTAGTAGGCTTCCCGTCGTGCGCAGGCTCCTGGATAACCCGTTTGCTGAGAATGATACCGATGGAGGACACAGCGGTGTTGTTGATCAAAGCACCGGGAAAGGCCTCTGAGTTGCCGAGGTGCACGACATGGCTGAATTCATGGACACAATTGGAGGGTGTTGGGTTGTTAGGTGCAAAGAACTTGCCCTTGGCGAAGTACATCTCGCCAACGGTGACTGCGGTGCCAGATCCGGAGAATGACGTAAGGTGTGTAGGGTGTTTGTGAGCGTCGTTACCCTCGATCCCGCCGCAGCTGATACCGGTCTGGGCAACGCGATAGCCAACGTTTGCGTTGAGGGTGCTAGCGATCTAAAGAAGGAATTAGGAATGATGTGACGGGGAAGATAATGGAAATGCTGTGCTAACCATGCCAGAGACTTCCCAACAAGCAGAAATGTAGACGGGGTGGGAGACACAACGATTGGAAGGGGAAGCCGACATATTTATGAATAAAGGGAAACAGGAGGAGTAAGGCAAATGCGGATTTGTTTGCAGAATGCTAATAACAAAATGAGATCGACAGATGAGAATGAAAAGAAATTGTTGGGGAGTAAGCCAAATTGATAGCTTCCAGAGTTGGGTTATTATACCTTGGAATGGTTGGTGGGCTGTCGACGAATTGACCGAGTGCGGTCGGAGGTTAGCCTGGCTGTGAGGGCGAGAAAGAGTGTGGGTGATCATGCCGGTTGGAGTGCTAATTCATTTATTTGTGGACTGGTCAGGCATCAGTCAAGGCGCACGTGGTTGGTATTGTAAGGTCCATATGGATGGTGGTTGGGTGGAGCGGTTCAGATAATGACGGGTGAGCAGACTGATGGTTAAGACTGGCGGTGCACGAGGGGTGGTTGCGAAGTATGGGGGCATGTTGATTCATTAATCTCAAATCTGGGGAGAATTGGTGTAATGGAATGGCGGTAACGTGTGACAGGGCAGTGGAAACAATCACCGCAGTGACTGCACGAGTCAATGAATTGGGTGCAGGATTGGACAACAGGTCAGAACCTGACAGTACCACCGTAGCCCATCTTGTGTTATTAGTAATAGAAGATCTAGTTGGTCTGAGTTTGAGTCTAATACTTTGAGATGTGAGTTCTTTCTTCTTGAAAATCCGGGTTGTATCCAATGAATTCTAATCTTAATCTATTCTAATCTGTGAGTTTCAATCTGATTTCTTCTTTTCTTTTCTTCTCGATTGTCCTGTGGTTCCTCGATCCTTGGTTGAGATCCGACAATATGTTATGGCTCTATCTGTACGGTCTTTGTGATGAGGGATCAAGGGTTCTAAGCAGCAACCAGGTCCTATAATGAGATTGTCGGATGAAGGAAAAAGGACTACAACTGGAGTAATGCGCTAGTACAACATAGTGTTAGATGTGTGACATGTATGTAAGAGTTTCACAGATTGGACTCGTAACACCAAAGTAACCTGTGGCACCTCTGAATCTTCTGGGTATAAAGTACTGCAGGCTCCACACTTGTAAGACCAACCAGAGCTCTGAGCCAGATCCTTAGAAGGACAGCTCAGCCATCCCACTGGCATCAAATCCTTGTCTTAGAGGCAACTAACTGCAGTCTTCACTTGGGTGTACCAATTGAATACTTTTATCTTTGTTTACTCTTCACCTTTTTTAGTGAAGAGTCAGCCCAACAGTTGCTGACTCCTCACATTTTTTATCCAATTTTGATTCAAAAAAATCTGTGGCCACCACCTGCTGGTGAATTGATATTAAAGCCAACAACTTTTTTAAAATATTTTTTGATGAAAGATAGTTGATGATAGGACTTGAGTGGATGGGGGGATGAGATGCAAGGGCTAGTGAGGGTGTCCCACAATGTATAATAGATTGCAAGTGAGGAGTAGGACATCTACTCCTCATGGCTCATGAATTCTACATGGTACAGTACAAGCATAAGCCTTATAGTGATGTAAGATTATAACACCACCCCTCCTCTAATGCAATGACCTCCTCTTGCAGGCCAGCATTTTCCACAGGTTGGCATTGAAAAATCTCATAGGGAACAAGCTTCACCCTCTTACCTTTCTACTTGATTTTCTATACCTTGATTCTAATCCTGGATATGGCTTGTTAAATGTTAGGTCTCTTGCGTTATTGAGTCAATTCTCTGGTTCCCAAGTGTTGTAAGATGAGTCATGCCCTTGCCAACTGATGAAATAATATATCCTATTTTCCTTATTTCTTTTACCTAACATCTCCTTGACCTCAAATTCTTCTTTGTCATTAACAATGATTGGTGGAGGTAGGCTTTGTTCTTGACCTTCTATTATGCTTTTTGGAATCTACCTCAATAAGTTAATGTGAAAGAATGGATGTATCTGTCTCATAGTTTTGGGTAGTGGCATTTTGTAAGCATTGCTCAAAATTTGTTTAGTGATGGAAAATGGTCCAAGCCACCAATGCACAAACTTAGCTGTTGGGGTGTGATAAACAAGTTTTTACTATCAACCACACTTTTATACCTTTTTTCTATACAGGCTTAGCTGTCTTCCTAACTTTCTTATAATGTTGGGTTTTTATCTTGTCTTGAGTCAATTTCATTGCATCCTTCAGTTCACACTGAACTTCTTTGATCTGAATCATTCATTTTTCTACCAACGGTATACATTGTTTGATTGTGGGGACATATGTCAGTTTGGCATTGTAACCATAATTTGCTTTGAATGGCAAATTTCCAATTAGTGTGTGCTGATTGTTGTTGTACAAAAACTCAGCAAACAGTAATAAGTTGCACCAGTCATCCTGTTTATAATTGTAAAATCCCATAAATATAACTCTGCCACTCTATTTGTTTTTTCTGGCTGGCCATCCATTTGTGGGTGATGTAAATGGCTAAGAAGACCTGTTAAAACCAGTGCTAATGTAAGCACTCTTCTCTCCACGTCTAAGGTATGCAGACCTTCAACTAACCTGAAACAGTGGGAGGTAAAGATAAAGATGAGAAACGATAATAGAGAAGCTTTTAATAAAGCTAATGATAAGATCTAAAATTTCTCTTTCCATAAAGATATTAATGTATTTCAAAGCTAACCTGTTAAAACCAGTGCTAATATAAGCACTCTTCTCTCCACGTCTAAGGTATGCAGACCTTTGACTAACCTAAGTAGAAAAAACAAGAAAGAAAGATGAAATGAGTTTTTAGCGAAAGTGATAAAGCAAAATAACAAAAGTAAATCTTGTACCTGAAATAGTGGGAGGTAAAGATAAAGATGAGAAACAATAATAGAGAAGCTTTTAATAAAGCTAATGATAAGATCTAAACGGAAGTTCTGTAACACATCCCTACATTAGTGTTGATAATAGATTTGATGATTTTAAGAAAAGACTTACTCTCTTTCCATAAAGATGGGAAAGAGAGTGGGAACATGAAACCAATTCACAACATATAACATTGGCCCAATAACTCGATTGGAAAACACAATGGGGATGATGTGCGGCAAAGGTATTTGGAACAAGATTAAGAAGACCACTCTCAAAGTGACTGATCACAAAACAAAAGAAACATAACTAGAGCACACATATCACCACAGCTAACACCTGTTTGAGATATCACAATACAGACATGTCAGTTCATTGTGACAGTCTTGATTGCATCTCAACAGGTGATACATAGCTGATGCCTGAGTTGTAATTCCTAGCATTTGGTTGAGTTTTTTTGTCACCTTTGATAGGAACATGTTTCCCCCATCAGACATGATTGTTTGTGGAGTTCCGTGTAACCACCACACTTCTTTCATCATCACTCTTGCTTATCCATCTGAGGCTGTTTCTTTTGTGCATGGGATGAAATGTGCCATTTTTGTTAACCTATCTACTACATTTAGTATGCTGATGAAACCAGTTGATTTTGGTACACCAGTGATTAGGTCATAGCAGATATCCAGCCACAGTCCTTGTGGGACTGGCAGTGGTTGAAGGCTAACAAAGGGGCTTTCAGTACATGATTTAACTCTTTGGCAGGACTGGAATCCATCTGTAGCTGTTTGCATACTCCTTAATCAAAGGCCAGAAGTACAACCTTTTCAACAACACCAATGTTCTCATTTGACCAGGGTTACCAGCAAGTTTGCTGTTGTATCTTAAATATAAGATCTGCAATTTGATATCAGAATTGTCAGGCATCATTACTTTGTTTTTGAAATATAGGAAAATATCAATCACAGGGACAAAGATAGACACTCACACATGGGTGAGCACTGCAATCTTGGAGTTTTTTTCCAACATTTGTTCAATTTTCCTTCCAAATTCTTTCCCTTTTCTTTTCTATTCCTTCCTGCTTTCCAGCTGATTACACGATCAACAGGAACTGAGCCAATGAACTAGGCCTTCCTCAGGCTTCATTCTGTGGCAAGAAGCCTGAGGAAGGGCTGGCCCATGTGCTCACTCCATCTCAGCCCCTCAGCTAATTGTCAGTGGCATCCCTTGGAGCCTGCTGATCCAGGGGACACTTGCAGTTGGCAGGGGTTAACTTGTTAAGCTAGCCTTGCAATGAGTTTTACAACACAAACCCTAGATGGTGTCAGGAGGTTTTGAACATAATCCACTGACTGCGCAACACTTTGCTGGCAGGTTCTGGAGTCTAAACCCCTTGAATCAATTTCTAATCCAGCACTTGAGTAATCAGAACCAGTAACAAAAAGAAACAAATAGAGATAGAACTAAATAGAAGAAAGCTACCCATGCCTAATCTGCACTCAAGTAATCAGAACCAGTAATCAAAAGAAACAAATAGAGATAAAACAGCATACAGCCATTCCGATATTTCTTGTCGCTCCGTTTTGAAAAAGAAAAAGTGAAACTCGGTGAAACCTAAGTTTTTACTCGATAAAACTTTGAATTTGGCTGTAATTCAAGGAAATACAGCCATTTTTCAGGTTTTAACTGGTTAAAACTTAGGTTTTGAGCTCATAAACTTTTCTTTTCAAAACTGTGAGCAACAACAAATATCAGAATGGCTGTAGACAAAAGCTACAAGGAAAAAAGAATAAGGGGGGAAGTCCAAACAACTGATATATCCTAAATGGTCTAAACCCATACTGACTGCAATACCCATAACACAGATACACTACACTTCCACCCTTACAGAAACCTTGGGTGAATATTTCAATATCATTTTCTTCAATGACTCACAAAGTTCTTCTGATTTGGGATTCAATAATGGTGTATGTGAAAGAATACTTATGATCCAATCCGAGAGTTTCGCAATGGAAGGATATCGATACATGATGTTGTGAGGTACAGTTATGAGACTGTTGGGCCCTGAATTCATGAGTTGTACAATTTGTGCCCTGATTTGTCGGGCGTGTAGACTGTTGTTCAAGCAAAGAATAGATCAGAATGCGAAGAGGCGGGATTCGGAATTATTGTTCAAGAATGCTCTGACCTATCACACCCTTGAGTAAACAAATCCTCTTCCGCATTCACATCACAATTCAGATGCTTATTGACAATCTTTTTGACACATTCCCGAACACTCTCACTTATGACTGCGCCACTGGCGTCAAATGCTTCTTCAAGAGATGATGGTGAAGATTTCTGATCTTGTGTATAAATCGCTTCAATCTGGTCCTTGAACATCTCAAGAGCTTTGTAGCGTGAGATTTGACCCTTTGGAGTTCTAGGAAGTGGAGTGATCCTAGGATCAATGACCATGATCAATTCACGAGTCAATCGACTATGGGAGGGGCCAAACTTGTTCGCCTCCGCAATCGAGGGCCTATCACAAAGAGAAAGGCATTCATCAGTCAGTCTGAGACGATTAATCAAGGTACTAAATCACAAGTTCTAATTTTTCACCATATCAGGTCGATATATGCCTCCATAGCTTCTTCATTAGTTATGTCTATAGCATGAGATTCTTCCGGCTCAAGTATCACGCCATTTTGAGGCTTTCCTCGTCCAAACATCAGTGCACTCTTGATCGCAGGGTTGAACGACATGATAGCTTCCATTGGCCCACTACAAAGTTAAGAATAATTCATAATCAGACAGAGGGTATGGCGTTATCCCATGATCCAGTACGAATCCTTACGGGTTAGTCTTCTCAGAATTAGATAGCATGATTTGATCATCTACACGGCCCACAACACGATACAAGGGAAGGGTTGGATGTTTGCATATCAAGTCATTTGTGTGATATGTTTGAGGTGACAGAGCGGTCTCTATCACCGTCGATGCACATCGGTGTTTATCTGAGGACTGGAGATGCAGAGGCAGTCAGTATCACCTCCAAATTACCTGAATTTTTGATTGGGCTTCGTGACTCACCAAGATAACAAGCTCAAGAAGATCATTTTCATGTGGAATGAGACGAGTAGTGAGTTGCGGTGACATCTCAAAGTACTCCCAATTTTCTCCTAAGCAATGCTCAGATAAAAGCGCAGAAATTGGACCGACTTCAGTTCTGTGAAGCGATGTCGTGTCAGCAATTAAAATCCACCCATTCAAGAGGGTGAAGCACCGGAAGCGGTTGACTCACGCGCCATACATCATGCAAAGTTTGACCCCGCCCTTGATGAGGTGATTGCCGATTTCAGTGGACAAAGGTCCTCCACCGATTCCCACTCTCTTAAGATTTCGAAGGGCTTCAACACTCGATGGGTCGGAAGCGTAATCCTGAGACATATAGTGCCGAAATCAGCCTTCTGGACACTCGTTCGTATTGCTCAAATGAAAAAGACTCACAGTAAGCATCATCGGGCTGAAAGAAGCTACAGTACAACCTAAGGATCTTATCGCTTCTAAGATATTGAATGAATTGGGTACCTTTGGCTTACATCGCCCATCGGGCCCAAGTTCCGGCCGGAAATGTCCCGAGATGCAGCCCGTAGAAAGGTTGATGAGTGATCCAAAATGAAAACCCATCGAGTGGAAGGCTGGCAAGACCATGGCCGCAGTTAACTCTCCCTCCCAACAAAAACTGTTGTATAGTGGACATTTCATCCAAGATTGAAGCACAGCTGGGTTCAAGTAGATTATCTTGGGAAAGGCAGTGGTACCCGACGAATGAAGAATCATGATTGGTTCGCAAGGGGATCGAAGCGGTGCTGATATTGATGCCAATTTCTGAGGAACATCTGCGTCGAATTGATGTGCAGACTGGCTGAAGAGACGAGGGAAGAGGCTATGTGCCGTTGGAAGCTCAAGCAGCTTCAATAGATGAAATTCTGGCAAAAGTTTGAGAACCTCGTCCATCTGCTCCCGACTTATCTTCTCGCCAGTTGACATATTGTGAACATCTTGAGTGAGCAGCTGTGGGTTGAATTCGACATATAAACTCTGACAACCCGATGATTGAAGCAAATGGGTAATCGCAGCCGGAGAGTTTCTCGGGGAAATTGCAAAGGGCTGTGGCGCACAAACAAACAATGAACGTTTAACGCAAAGCGTTGACCAGGGCACAAGTATCGGAAACTCCATCCTGAAACTCACGATACATCCTGCTCTCATGAGAGCCAATATCACAGTGAAGTAGACCAACGGTTCACTATACGCGATAATTCCAACGACAGGGCGAGGACAAGCATCGGTGGGAGCTGAACCTGCACTACTCAAATCTCGTGCGATGTTGATCACCGTATTTCCGATTTCGTTCCACGTTATGATGTCATTCTCGGCGTGATGATTTTCAGAAGCAGGGAGGATGGCAAAAGGATAATTAGGGTTATGAGTGACATGAAAGTCCACCAATTTCTCGGGAGTCAGACCTGGGTCATCCAAGTCGGGTTTTTGAAATTTGGGGAATTTGTCTTTCGAGTGACGATCTTTCCAGGTGGAAGCCGAGTCGAGAGTGAAGGTCATATTTTCTCTGGCCTGATAATTAGCTCGACTAAACTTGTAGAGCAAATCAGAGAGGGAGAATGATGAAGGAGATGGATGAGAGACCAAGAGATTCGTTAGGATTCGGTCGGTGATGTGAAAACTCGAAGGCTCTGAAGGGATCGAAGTACGGTCCTGTGAATATATTTGGACTGCGACAAGGGCATCGGAAGATTGCGGAGAACAGAATGGGAAGGTGGATTATATACCAATCTGAATACACAGCCATGGTCGATGACTCGATCATGGGCAAGGAAGAAAATCGCAAAAGCTCGGCATGAATTCATCCACGGTTCACCAGAGAGCATGCTCACGACGGGGGTTCTTTGTCTTAGATCCGTGTGGTTGAGGCAAGACTCAAGAGGTGCCCAGAATTATGTAAACCACCCAAAAGTTTGAAAACGTCTATTGAAAATCTATGTATGTATACCCATGCGAGAATGTTTGATTTGTTACTTTTTCCCTGTGGATTCCCCCAGAGGCCTCAACTTATCCAAGTCCCACACTGCTTTGCACACGCTTTGAGTGCAGCAAGGGACTTGACAGCATATGACAACTAGGAACACTGTGGCCTGTGAGCGAAATGATTTTTGCAGGAGAAACCTGGCTTCCTTTGATTATGGTCCTCAAACCTATGCAAAAATTCATGCAATTTTGTGCACACTGTCCAAGACATGAATAGAACTGGCACAGATCTTGCATGTTGGTCTTGCATGGTTTTCATACCAGTTGGAACACAATATGTAGTTGGGGTTGCCAGAAATTTCAATGTGCAAAATTGGTGCAAGAATTCTTGCATGGATCTTGCAGGTTGGTCTTGTATGGTTCTTGGAGAGGTTTGAGGACCATAAATGACTGTTTTCCCCATTTATGAATTGTCATGAGGCAAAGAAGTTTTTTGTTTGCCTCTCTGAGACACATTGACTTATTGAAAAACGTGAGGACTCCAAGGACTCCTCTCTTTACTTTCCCTTGAGGTTGGAGGTTTGTGTCAAATTTGCCTTAGATTTCAATTATGGTATACAAATATTTATACTACACAAAGTTGTTCTGGAACTTTTCCACGAAGGTTCCAGAACACATTTTCCACGAAGCCAGAAAGGCAGAATACGTTCTGGCTTTCTGGACTTCGATCAAAACGCCACATCCCCAATCTAGTCCGACATCCCCCATCACAACATGCCTGACGAGATTCCCCTTCAAGTACCGCTTCAATCAAATTTCTCAACAACAAATTGACCTAACAACCTTTCTCAACTTACTTCATCCAACCCCAAGATTCATCTGAGAAAACCAAATCACTATTCATCAAATCATTCAAATTCTGACCAATCATAATTTGAATGTAATCAATTTAATGCATAAACTTGGTCCACCAATAAAATCAGAAATTGACCCAGATAGATATTGCTCTTGTTCAAGATCCAAGAGCTTTTTTTGTATCATCGATTAGAACTTGTTCCTATCAATCTTGCAAATTTAATTGATTTGGTTTTACGACTTAGTTCGCAATTAACATCAGAAATCGATTCAAATAGATATCGATCTCGTTTAAGATCCAAGAGCTTATTTTAATTGTTCTGGTATCATCAAATAAACCTTGTTCCTGTCAATCTTCAACACAAGCCAATCTAATTTAGATTATTGTCTGTTGAAGGATCAGACATTGATCTTGTTCAAAATCGATGATGCTCTTCCAAAACCTCTTCCTATCAATGTGTTTCTATCAATCTTCTCGTACACAAAAGAATGTTATTCATGGACCTCATTTGTCCTTTTCAGGCTACAGTGTGGTGTATGAGGACAGAGGTGTGGAAGCGAGGTGAAGAAAGAGAGTTGGTTGAGGGGGAAGATGAAGAGGTCTCGATCAATAGCTACAGGGTTGAATCAGGTTGGATTGCGCTGTCCTTTGGACCCTAGGGGCAAGGGGCATTCAAATTTGTTTTTTTTCCACGAGGCCACAAAGCCAGAACACAGCCAAAATTTTCTTTTCTGGCTTTGTGGAAAACCGTTCTGGAACCTTTGTGGAAAAGTTCCAGAACAACTTTGTGTAGGACAATTGTTCTGGAGATTTCCAGAAGGGTTTTCCCAGAAAACCAGAACCCTTCTGGTGTTCTGGAAAACTATATTTCTGTGAACAAGGTTCCACTTTGTGTTGCAGTCATGTATGTTTTATAAGGAATGAAAATTTCTCCATAAGTCCCTGGCTATGCTCAAAGCATGCAAGAAGCAGTGTGGGACTTGGATGAGCTTTGCAGAGGCGTGAAAAGCGGGCTGTATAGGAGTATTGTCAATAATCACATGTCCTCCAAATGTGAGCAGATGCGGAAATTTAATTGAAAGTGGATATCAAACCTGTTACCCCTTGAATCCAGTGGATGACTTGTGCAAGTGCTTGCTTTTCTACAAAGTTTTTGCGGCAGAGGGAGCAAGAGCTTACATTCATGTGGTGTATATCTTGTGCCTAGAAGTGCATACTTTATCTCTTTGGTCACAAATGGATTCACAGTATTCCTTTTGGACATCTTGATGCTTGGAATGGCATGTATACACTTAGAGCACAACTTCAAGTTGGCATGACAGAGGTTTGAATATCAACTTTTCATTGTGTTGGTTTCAGAGTGCATCTTCATAATTGTAGCCTTTGCAGCACAACAGATGTTCTCACTTGGCAAGCTTGAACTTGTGCTGAGCTCTTGATCCTCATGTTGTATCCCCTCTTGCCTTCTTCTTTGACTTTATATGGTTTCTGTTTGCACTGTTGTGGTGATAAATCTATGGTATCAATCAAAAAAAATTCGTTATAATAGTTTAACAAGGTTATTGGGAAGGTTCAGCAGGGAAGAAAACTCAAAATTGAAGGAATGTGATCAATAGAAGCTCTTTTATGACGTACTGCTCAATATGTCATGATTAGGACATCTTATTTCAAATAAAGTATTAGACCAGTATAAACTCTTAACAAATGAATTACAAAAAGAAAAGCAGGAAAAAAACATAAGAAAAACTCAAAAATATAGGTATACAGCCTTGGAAATGATTTTTAGGGTAGTAATATTAGGTTTATGGGTTTTGTGAGGTTAGAATATGAAATAACAGCATTATGTTATTCAGTAAAAACTTTAATCTTGATGGTTGAGAAGGAGGAATAGATGTTATTACAAAAATAGTACATTTTTGAAGTTGATAAACAAGGGTTTTGCATGTAGTTTACATATGTAATGGTGGTATTAGTGATATTTAAGGTCGACAAGCAGATTTTCTGGGATTTTGAAGGCTATAGATGATGATGTAACATTACAGTAGCAAGAGAGTAGGTGCAACAGCTGTGTAAAGTGGTAAATATGGGTGGATTTTGTTGAAAATGGAGGTTTTCAGCTTATTACATGTGTCAAACGATGTTACATGATGTACAAACTTGAAATCATTAGTAACAGAGGTGTGTGAAGGAATCTATAAGGGAAATAAGAAATTAAGGGTACTCAAACTAAAGTATGTAGCGCTACATACTTTTCGCTACATACTTTTTTTGGCGGGGACAAAGAAAAAAATATACTTTTGGCCTCGTCTTCCCCGCCAAAAAAAGTATAGCGCAAAAAGTATGTACACGTACATACTTACTTTGAGTACCCTTATTGGTGTGAACATCAAATTTTACACTTACCTGCATACATGTAACAACATTGACATACAAAAACCTTAACTTCACAGCTCAATAACTCATCCATTACTCATCAGAAGGACCTAATATGGCAGCATTTATTGATCAGTATCAGGAGCTCTGAAAGACACACTTTGGTAATCAAAGATTGGACATCATTTGGAAAAGCCCGTTGTAGAACTCCTACGCAGTGTAGCGTAGGCTGAGCCGGAGGAGGTAAGAATCACCACTCATGAGAGCGGATGAAAATACGGATGCCGTGAAGCTGCCCTCAACCTTTTATTGCAGTTTGAAAAGAACTAGAATGATCTAACAGCTTGCTATATTCACATATTTTTCCCACAAAACTTTGTTTGCCCCATAGATGGATGTGCAAAGTTTGGCGGAGCCTGGCAGTGTACAGTACACTCCCACACAACCTCTATCGCCAGAGTTACGCAAATTTTGATTTTTCACTACTTTTGGATTCAAGTTCACAATCTACTTTTACAATTGGAGAGGGGAGAGATGTTTTGTTGGCAGTGGGGATTTTCCAGAAAAATGGGTACTTGTTGTAGTATTTAAAGCTCAACAAGAGCTTTACAACACCAAAGAAGGGATAATCTACTACGTGTAATATGGTAGAAGTTGCCTAAAGACTGCCTTCTTCAAAGAAACCAGCACAAGGGCACTTGCTGACCACTTTGTGATAACAGAGAAAAAGATAAAGGCACCAGAGAAATAAGGCAATACTGTTGTGTAGTATTATTCCCATATTTTAAGTGCAAAACGTCCACACACTATGTTATTACTAGCAATACTGTTGTTAAGTATTATCCCCAAATTGACTTATAGTCTTTAACACACGTAAATAAATTTCTCCTTGCTTTGAAGGGGCGGATTTAAGTGATCTTAGTACAAATACAGTAAATAATTGATGATTTATAACACTACAACAAAGGTATAAGATGCAGAAAGGGGAAAAACAATCCCAAAATCATCAAGGAGTACTTATATCCACATGTAACAACCTCTACAATAGTCAACAGCCTCAAAAACCAGCCAAATTCGCCTAAAGAACCCTAAAAACCATGTAATGACACAATGTAATGATCTTGTTACTAATGTATGATGTAATTTTCACAGCCAAAAGTGATCAATGACACAATGATTTAATATACAGCACTTCTTAAGATGAATACAGCTGATTTTTTCCTTGTAAACTAGCTGCAAACCAATTTTTGAGATTATGAATTTTTTCAGATGGGGTCCAATTTTGAACTACTATAGTGCATCTTGTAGCCCTCGTGATACTGATCATTTATGACACCTATATGAACTATACATGATGAGTGATGAGTAAGATATTGAGTTGTGAAGTTAAGGTTTTTGGTGTTACATGTTGACTTGTGACTGTAAATTTGAGATTCACACCAATTTCTTATTTCCCCTATAAATTTTTACATACACCTCCGTTACTAATGATTTAAAGTTTTTAAATTATGTAATCCACTCTTCTGCGTTGAATTAGCCATCTACCAACCTAATCTGACGTCATTTGACATATGTAATTAGCTGAAAACCTTCATTTTTGATGAAATTCACCCATTTTCTTCACTTTTCACAGCTGCTACTCCCTTTTTCTTGCTCATGTAATATGACATGATCTTCTACAGCCTAAAAAATCCCGGAAAATCCTCTTGGCAACCTTAATTTCCATCACTACCACCACTACATATGTAAACTACATGTATAACCCTTGTTTACCATCCTAGAAAAAGTACCTTTCTGCCAATAACTTCTGTTTTTCCTTATCAACCTCCAAGATTAAAATTGTTGCTGTATAATAAAATGTTGTTCTTTCATATTCTAACCCTAATAAACCAATAACTCAATTATTAATACCCTAAAAACCATTTCCCAACTTTTACACCTATATTTTTGAATTTTTCTTTTCTTTTTCTGTCTTTTTGTAATAACTTCGTAAGTAAACTGTAATGATCCTAAGAATATATTTGAAATAAGATGACATAATATTGAGTTAATAAGTACACATAAGCCTCTAAGAGCTTCAATTGATCTAAAAACCTTCATTTCGAATTTTCTGCTACACTGAAGTTTCCTAATAATTTGATAAAGTTACAATGATTAATTTTCTTGATTGATCCCATAAATAGATCACCACATTGTACCCAATTTTAACAATTTATAATTGTTTCAAATAACTGACGAAGTTGAATTTCCAGAAGGGTTTTTAAAATTGACGGAATTTGGTATCCAGAAGGGATTTGAACCGGCGCACAGGGTTGGCCCCGAGTTGTTTGAACTTTCACAACTAGTGACAGTGATGACAAAGGGAATAAAAAAGACCAACACCTTCACACCAGGTAGTCAACAATACAAAACACAATGATAATCTTTCAATACAATGTCACAATTAGTTTTAATCCTCTTCAACAAGGTAATCTCCCTTTTTTTCTTTCTACTTCTTAAGATGGTGATCAATAACTAACAAAACTTGGCTCTTCTTTTCTTTTGACTTTGTATCTAGATCACTCAATACAACACTTCTAAAACTTGAACTTGATAACACTTCAAACTCAAACACACAGACCCACTGATCAACACAAAAAACAACAATCAGACACAATACACTATCCACGCACACACTCAGACACACACACAGATAGATGGATCCCCTTCCTCATTCCTTCAAAACCCCTCCTCATATATCCTACAACTCCTCAAAACTCTGACTAATTCTTTCTCTCTCACCCAACCAATCCCAACCAATTACTTGGCACCTTCCTCACTATCCCCTTCCATTCAACTGCATCCTTATTTTGATTTTTTTTGCTTACATTGTTTTGTTTTGAATACCAGGTAAGTTTCTTTCACTTCTTGTCTACTTCCTTTTCAAAATGATACTAACTATGTATTCTTTTCTTCTTTCTTTTCAACTATTTGATCTTTCTTGTTCTCTTGGCATCTTTAGAAAGAACTGCTCGTCATTAGCTTCCTTTTGCTTTGATTTTGAGGTCTTTTCCCCAATCGATGTCAATTCTTTCCTTGTGAAGGTTTTTCTTTACGTACTCTTTTTCTATAGTATTTCAATTAATGGTGTTCTTTCTTTGATCGTAACGTAATTTGTTTTGTTTTTGTTTGCTTTAGGTTGAATCACTTGACCCTTCTACCTTTACTCCAACCGTTTTCTCTCTTATGTGTAATGATGCGTGCATCATTACTACATTACATTACGTATACTTAGACTAGACTTAGACTTAAGATACTTTTCCTACTTCACCCAGAATCATCGCACGCAATCCTGGCTCCTTAGGGAATTCGAGCTGACTCGTATTTCACTATCTTCGGAGCTAGGTGAGCACTTTGATTATATCAGTTTCTTTTATTTACTTGCGTTTCTCTTTATTACTTGTTTACATTCATATTCCTTAGGGAATTCGAGCTGACTCGTATTTCACTATCTTCGGAGCTAGATAATACAATACATATACATTGGTTCTAGAACTCTTGAAGTCCACTAAGTGGCATTTGCTCCCTCCTATTCCCTCCGAGAAAGACTATCGTAAAGCCCCTTCGAGTGAGGACTTCTGTCCTTTACATTATGTTGTAGAACTTATAACCCAACAAGGGTTATACAGAGCTGGAAGAGAACAATCTACTAACAAAAATGACTGGTAGAAGTTGTCTGAGACTGCTCTTCTAAAACAACACAATCAGAAAAGGACACTGTTGTATTGAGTACAGATAAGGCACCAGAGAAATGTATCACACAAATGTTATTTCAAAAGCACAATTTTTATTACTATCAACACTGCTATTGTGTGATTCCCAGATGATGACTAAAGAAAATAGAAAATATCTTTGTGATATTATTCCCAATCAGTCTTCTTGGCTGTAACACTAAAGTAAATTTCTCTTTATAACTATAATAAAGGGCATTTTTAAGTGACCAGGTACTTTTAAAATAAGTTTATAATGATAAACAAAATAATAACTGCGTAAATGATAAACAAAAAAGGGGAACAACAGTCCCAAAGTCATCTCAAAGTATATATAACAATGTACTCCAACTTTTACAGTGGTCAACAGCCTCAAAACCAATGAAATCCACCCAAAAATCCCTAAAAACCCCATAATGATGTAATGTAATGATCTTGTTACTAATAAATTATGTAATTTTCACAGCCAAAAGTGATCAATGACGCAACAATATAATGTAAAGCACTTCTTATGATGAATACAGGTTATTTTTTTACTTGTAAACTAGCTGAAAACCAAATTTTGAGATTACAAATTTTTTAGGATGAGGTCCAATTTTGGATTACTAAGGTGCATCTTGTAGCCCTTGTGATACTTATCATTTATCACCCCCATGTGACCTATTTCTGATGAGTGATGAGTAAGTTATTGAGTTGTGAAGTTAAGGTTTTTAGTGTTACATGTTGACTTGTGACTGTAAATTTGAGATTCACAACAATTTCTTATTTGCCTTGTAATCTTTTTTTCATACACCTCTGCTACTAGTGATTTGAAGTTTTTACATTATGTAATCCACTCTTTTGCGTTGAATGGGCTATCTACCAACATAATCTGACATCATTTGACATATGTAATAAGCTGAAAACCTTCATTTTTGCCAAAATTCACGCAATTTTCACTACTTTTCACAGCTGCTACTCCTCTTCTCTGGCTCATGTAGTATGACATCATCCTCCATAACCTTAAAAATCCCGGAAAATCCTCTTGGCAACCTTAAATTCCACTATTACCACCCTTACATATGCAAACTACACATATACCCCTTGTTTACCAACTTTGAAAAAGTACCTTTTCCCTGATGTCTTCTGTTTCTCCTTATCAACCTTCAAGATTAAAATTGTTACAGTATAATATAATGTTGTTATTTCATATTCTAACCTTACTAAACCCATAAACCTAATATTACTACCCTAAAAACCATTTCCAAGCCTGTATACCTATATTTTTGAATTTATCTTATGTTTTTCTTTCTTTCTTTTTGTAATAAGTTTGTGAATGAACTTTGATGATCTTAATAATTAATATGAAATCAAATGATGTAATCTTGACCCAATGACCAATACATAAGCCCATAAGAGCTTCAATTGATCTAAAAACCTCGATTTTGAATTTCCTTCCCTGCTAAACTTCTCAAGTAAACTGGTAAATTGCTAATAATGAATTTTTTGATTGATCCCATAAATTGATCACCACAATGTTCACCTGACCAATCTTGCTTTGCCTTGTTCTTGATTTTCTTCCTTTAACTTATCTTCTTATTTGTTTTTCTCTCCTTTTTTTGTTTTGTTTACCTTATCTATCTTGAATTGTTTGTTCTGATGTTCTGATTGATATATGATAGTTTTCTTTATAGATTTAGAATGAATACTAATAATAAAAATGAATTAACTGAATTAAAACTAACTAAAAAAACTCCTCTGATCTGATTCAGAACAAGATCACAAGGTGATTGCAAGTGATTGTGAGCAAGAAAAATGATCTCTTTGAGCAAAATGATGTGTATAAAAAGATGAGGTGAGGTGAGAAAATCTGCTTTCCACACCATAACTTCAAAAATAAATTTTCAGCCAGTTTAGAAGGAAAAAATCACCTGTATGAATCATAAGAAGTGCTGTGTGACATTCAATTACATCATTGATCACTTTTGCTGTGTAAATTACATCATCCACTAGTAACAAGGTCATCATATTGTGTCATCATATGGTTTTTAGTAGTTTTTGAGTCAAAATTGGTTGGTGTTTGAGGCTGTTGACCATTGTAAAAGTTGTAACACATTTATATATATACTCTAGGATGATTTTGGAATTGTTGTTCCCCTTTGTTCTTTATCGCCTACACAGTTATCATTTTGTTTATCATTATAACCTTGTTTAGCAGTACCTGGTCACTTAAATACGCCCTTTATTATAGCTTTAGAGAGAAATTTACTTTAGTGTTATAGTCAAAAATACTTATTGGGAATAATGTCAAAAAGATATTGCTTTATTTTCTTAGTTATCATATTGGGATAACACTAAAGCAGTGTTGAGAGAAATAACATTGTGCTTTTTGAGTTAAAATCTGTGTGCTTTTGGTCATTTAAAGATACTTTTCTCTGGTGCCTTATCAGTACTCAATCCAACTGATTTCGCCTTTCTGATTGTCTTGTTGTAGGAGAAACGTTGGGCCGGTGTGTTGCTTTGACTGAGCAACGCACAGCAACGACGAGCAACGGCAAGACACCAGCAATGCAACGGAACGCAACGATTCAGGCTGTTGCTCGGTGCGTTGCTGGTACAGGTCCGTGATTACAGGTGGTTGTGTTGCGGTTCTCGACCCGTTGTGAGCAACACAACCCCGCAACGGGCAAACAGGCATGGCCCTGTCACGGGCGCAGGGATATCTCAGATACCCCTGGACCCTCCCTGCTTCTACAAGCAATTTCCATCAAACTTTGCTAGATCCCTCACACGCACAACACACAACGCTAAGCAACCGAGCAACGGTTTGCGTTGCGCACAGCGCAACGGGCGTGTGGGACTATAGTATTAATATTCAACCGCTGCGTTGCCCGCAACGGCCCATCGTTGGTAGGAGTGCAGTCCATAGACATCTTCTACTAGTCATTTATTGGTATATTATCTCCTTTAAATTTTGTATAACCCTTGTTGGGTTATAAGTTTCATACCATCTACATCCTAGATCTATTGTAAGGCTCTTAGTCTAGGCTATTATCATGCACACACATAGATTTTTAGCGCCAGCCATCATTCTAGGAATACCCATCCTCTGCAGATGTGAGATTGTAGAACTTTAAACCAAACAAGGGTTATGCATAGCTGAGAGGGGATAATCTAATAATAAAATAGCTAGTATAAGTTGCCTATGGACTGCCTCCTAAAACAAGACAATCAGAAAGAGATCTGTTTGATTGAGTACTGATAAGTAACAAAATCAAATATATCTTGATGGTTTTGAAGGACCATAAAAGCACAAGTTTTAACATGAAAAGCACCTCTTTAATTATCTCTCAGAACTTTTTATTGTTATTCCAGTCAGATAACAAAAAGAAAATAGTGCAATATTTTTTTGATATTATTCCCAGAAGACTTTATAAGTCACAAAACTTCACTACTAAAGTGAATATCTCTTTATAATTGTAATAAAGGGTGTATTCAAGTGACCAGGTACAATGAAGATAAGTTTATAATTATGAGATACAAAGTCAAATCTGGGAGTTTTTCCCAGTTTCCCAGTCTTTGTTTTTGGCTGTATTTTGGGTTGGGAAACTGGGAAACTGGGAAAAAACTCCCAGATTCAACTTTGTATCCCATAAATGACATTGAAAATGACAATGCTGTAAATGGTGAAGAAAACAGAGGAACAACAACAAAATTTCATCACCTGGCAGTATATAAGATCAATTACAAACTTTGAATAATGGTCAGCAGCCTCAGAAACCAATTATTCATGACAAAAACATCCAAAAACCACAATACACATCTTGATCATAATCTCTTTAATTCACTTCCAATCTTATGAATAATTGAATAAAACTTCAGATAGGCCACTATGAATATTTTCAATATATTCATATGATAAGTGCAGCTTTTTGTTTGATGAAAAGTGAGCTGAATACCTTTTGAAAGATTACAATTTTTTCCAAAGTGATCCAATTCTTTACTACTAAAGCCCATCTTAAAGATCTCCTGATTCTAATAAATCTATGTGGTGCAAATGAGCTATTTATGATGATTGATGATTGATTACAGTCAATCCAGATTTGCTTGTCCATTTGGTTTTATTTTATTTTATTTTCACAGTGATACAGGTGATTTTATAAGCATAACCAGATGAGTTCTACACTTATCTGAGTCAGACCAACACCGTACGCAGCACTTGATTGCAATTGATCAATTGAATCAATTCTTAGCACCATTGTCTCATCCTCACTCCTGTCCTTCCAGTTTGATCCAATCACTCCTCCCAGTGTTGTCATTATCCCTAGAGCTTTGGTAACATCCTTTAGGCTTTCATTCAGATGTCTTGGTCTTGATCCAACACTTTTGGTCTTGATGCCAACATCTTGGTAATGATTGAAGTAAGCTTCTTGAATATCTTTCTCATATTGGAGTCAATTATCTGATCTCTGAATGTTGCCTCATCTCTCCATTCAGTTTATTTTCTAGCTCTGTTCATTGGATACTTTCAAGTTTGCTGACTGGACTCCATACGCAGTCATCAAATCATGGTATGTTTCATAACTCGACTCCTGTTCACTGACTAGTTAAACATCTGCTTATTGGAACAGTTCCTGTGTTTTGAATACCTTTGTCCTTGTCTACTCAAGTGATCTACATAGTGTTATGTTCAAACATTGCCCAGAGTACTTTGGATATAAATTGATTCACCAAATTCCATTCAGTGGCAGGGATTGATCATGTGGAAGCTATCTTGCATTCATCCTATTGATACCCAAGTATATGCTGTTTATCACATTAATCATTTAGGCTACTTTTTCTTGTGGCTTGGATCAGTTTGTACAGAACTCCAGTAGCTCCACACTCAGCTGCCTACATTTGTGGATCTTGGTGTATTTATTTTTTCTTTGCACTATGCAGTTTTATGTTTTGTTGGGCTTGTACCCCAGAAAGAAACAAGTACTTCAACTGATTTGTATACATATAAATGACATCCAAATGATCATTATCAATAACATAATCATCCTATGTGTCTTCATAATGATTTGACCTTAGGCTCAAGTCTTTTCATTAATTTAGTATATGAACTCTTTCCTTCACAGTTTGATATCCTGTTTGCAGCCTGACCTGAGCTCATGCACCTTGTAGTTGCTGGTGTGCTCAGAAACTTTGGTATAGAGTGTGTTCCATTTGTGACTCAATCTCAAAACTGTTTGCCCTCTGGCCATTTATCAACCATCATATGGCACATGTTCTGCTTGCTTTGAGACATGGTATTGAGGCATTTGTAACATGATTAAAGCACCAATGGGATAGGTTGTGTTCAAAAGATTCTATTACAACAGTATGAGGAATAGACAGAATAAGAGCAGAATGAAAATTGAGACAATTGAGACAATTGATATAATCATGAGGTTCCAGACCTGAAGAAGATGAATGAAAATGGACCAATCAAGTCAGTCAGTAAACATCCATGTCTTCAATGTTGGATTCAAAGCTAAGCTTACAGCTTTGATCTAAAGGATATATTCAGTTGGTGGACAAAAGAGGTTTGAAGACCTTGCATCACTCAAATCAAAGTCAAAATGTTTGAAGCAAAGCAAAGAGGTTTGAATCAAAGCTGAGAGGTCTGGATCAAAGCTGATAGGTCTGGATCAAAGCTGAGAGGTCTGGATCAGAGCAAAGAGATTTAGTTCAAAGCCTAGACTTTGGCTTTGAAACTCATAGTAAAGTCATATGGCTGAGATGATGGACAATAAAAGATCAAATCTAACTGGAAGGACAGGGGTGCAGATGAGATGATGGTGCTGATGAGTGGTCTGATTGATCAATCACAATCAAGCGCCGTGGTTAGTGTGATTGCCTCCCTTTTTTATCAAGAATGCCTCTCTCTCCAATCTGCGTGGCTCCCAGAGAAAGTCAAAGACGAGCCGCGTTTCCTACTTGAGGTGAGAAATAAAATGGGGTGCGACGTGCGACCTCCGTCGATTGTTTCTGCTAATTCATCCGCCGAAGACCCTGCAATACGTAGATTATCGTTTGAAGATATATGTGAAAGCGGAGTACATTCGTCAAGAAAGTTGAATGATGAACTTGTTGGTATGCACAATAAAACATATGTGGTCCGTATGACCAACTTCAGAGCTACATGGAAGTGATCCAGAGGGGTTTTTCGGATTCCTGAGGGATATGCAGAGACTTGATCATGAAACGCTGCGGTTGTCCCCTTCGGCCACCCACCAAACATGGGCTTGGTCTCATAAGCGACAGGTTTGTCTTTGGATGATGGCCATAACAATCGCGCATCCCCACCACCAGACATCTTGCGGCCTTTTTTCATCAGAGGCTCGGTTCCCAATCGATCAAACTGATCAACAACCCCTCATATTATGAAACTATAGTCAGCCCTCCCTCGTGGTCACACTTGAGCACTCTACGCCTCCGGTGTCCACAGGAGTGGACTGCGTTACGGAGTTTTCACGCGGAAACAGACTCAGCGGACTGGTTGTAAGGGCTTTCCCCCCTAGAGAACGTGCCTATGGAAAAAATGCTCAGTCATCGAGTCTCGTGACCCCAAGGAAAAAAACGCTGCCTGGTACTTAAGATCATGATGCCCCCTTGAGATTCTTCCACTTTCCCGTATAGATGTTCACCATAGTCATTACGCCATTTTATTTTGCAGTCTTCACCTATAAAAATCTTGCCTTTGTACAGCTGTCTTTCTGACGAAAGAAATACGTCTCACACAACCTTGTAGCTCAATACTTTCATTCTCCTGATGTTATCCTCCAAAGCATTTCTCGTACTATGCAGTGCGGTTTTTCTCTTCGACTTCCCTGTCTTCTCAAACTCGGTTAAAATCAATAGATCAAAGATTCAACTAGAGCAACATTCTTATCGACTTGAAGCCAGACAAACCAACCAAAACTCGTTTGGAGTAACTTCAGATACTAGCAAACCTACACCTGAAAATGCCTCCAAAACCACAGCCACTGGTCCATCTGCTTCTCCTGCTGAAACGGCGGCTCGTGACTTATTCGAGTTCTTAATCGGACTGGGTCAAGAATTAGATATTGTGACTAACATGGGTACCGATTCTTCTGAGGTCACCAACCATATTGAAGTGGTTTTGAAAGCGTTTCCTGAAGGAGAGAAAGTACGAAAGGCCATCGTGGCGGCCATTGTGAACCCCACCCCCGAAGTTCAACAATTCGTCACCCAGGCCACTGAGGGTAGCGAAAAGCTAACGTGAGAAGCAGTCATAGCAATTCACATTCACAGAATCAAATATATTTCAAGCTGATCATCATTCTTCATCTAGCTCACTTCTCAATCTGATTAAAAAAACCCCGGATGATGCGAAGTGAGTCAATGGAATATCATGAACTTGGTTTAGTTGATTTTGCAAGCAACCATAAATCTGACAATACTATGTCTATGTTTGCATATAATAATCATACACCTTGATCCCATTTTTCACAGCGTCATCAAGAAAAACTTTGAGGCACTGGGTGAGGCATTTACCACCCTTTTTTCCGGTAAGTCTCAACTCTGAAACAAGAATGTTAGGGAGTTTGAACTCGAATTTGCTCACCGTGTGCTTCTGATGCTTCACAGCAAGCGACAGTCTAGTGGCAGCAGCAGTCGGAGGGAAAACTGGATTAACCTCCCAAACTGCGCCAAAATGATGAAGCAACCCCACATGGCCACGAAAATCTTTCGACCAATGCACCAGGTGGCCTTGCGACTCGAAACCAGCTAGAAACTCGATGGGACAAAAACATAATGTGTATAATTCATGAGGAAGGGTGTTTGCATCAGTGCAAAATTATCGGACTGTCGTCAAATTTCAACCTTAATTGTACAAATCCTTTTAGATTAACTCAGTCAATATCACAGCCTATGTTCATAGCTTTGATTGACACTTTTACCCAGCTTTCATGCTGTTTGTATTCGCCTTCAATTTCAACTCGAGCCAATCCTTTTAATGTTTATCTTATATATAGTGTGGATAATGGTAGGTCCTTAGCGGACTAACAATCACAATTAAGAAAAACAACCCTTGATGGAGTTTTCAGAAGCATAATAAACACTGTGCAGGCATAGAGCCAATGATGCAATAAGATCTGAACTAAGAGAGATATAGATGGACCTAACCTACCTTGGATTGGTTCAATTGAATCCAGTCTAATAGGAAGGTGAGTATGTGGATATAGCTTTTGTTGGGGTATCTAATGTTTGAATGACTGAGGTTGACTGAGATACATTTGCATTACCAAGTCAATACATGACTGTTCCTAACTCTGTCACTCGTTCAAGTTTACGCAATTGAGCATCATCTTTAGCAATTGCCCATAAGTAACTATCCAGACTATCCTCAGTCATACTACCAAGCCATTCGTGATCAACAGCCATCGCCCGAGCACGTTGAATCAATTGTTGACAGCATGCCACGCTTGAGGCCCGCAGAATTGTTGCGGCTCTCGGAGAAAGTTTTAGACTAGAAGGTGACTCCAAGTCAATTGCTGAAATCTCGGGATCGGGGCTATCCTTTAGATTCAAAAGCTTGAAATGTAACAACATCGCTGAAATCAAAAAGGTCACATCAGACAATCGCCTTTGATTCATGTCACCCAGAGAGTGTAAGATTACTGACTAGGTACTACGTTGTCTGCCAGGATCGGTAAGGGAGATGATATCTTTGGTATCGGAATGGTTTTCGAGCCAGTTTGATCACGAAAGGTAGCCGAGATGGACTCGACCAAAAACAATGCTTTCTTCAAGATGTACACCGCTGGGGGGCAATCATTCATGAATCTGAGCAGACAAGCCAATCTGCTGATCAATGTTAAATAGAGAAGACTGACGTTGGCCATCGAGAATATACATGTCCCTGAAGCCTTCAAAAGCCTTCAATAGCAAGCGTAAAAGCTTATCGCCATCCCCACCACTCAGACCATGACTTGCCACAAAGCTTCCAAGATCGGGGCAAGATTCTCGCTGAAGAACTTGAGCCGTCGAATGAAGAAGTTGTACTAGTTGTTCGACCAGCTCCACTGCATGTTTGTCTGGTTCACCAACTGTAATAGGCGATCCAGGCTCCATGGGACGTTCAACGTGAAGTGGTAGGGAGATTAAGCTTGCAAGTGATGAGGTTGTGGCTTGTAACATTCCAGCTGTCGTGAGTATAGATGAAGAACCGAGATAAGCTCCTAGCACCAGATATCTCACTGTCTACTCCGTCAAGATGATCACCACCCGAGAATGAGCATCAGTTCTGACCGGCTTGACTTTAAAATCCCCAACAAAGTGAATATCAAAGATAGACGCAACCTCCCATGCGCCACGGCCAGTCTTTTCTCTTAAGAAGTCCCGATGAGCGTGCAAGCAATTCAAAAGGCCTAGCATACAAACGACATTGAGCTCATCGAGTGGACTTGAGAATTGAAGAGGAAATCGGCGACCGTTGGCTCGATCATTACAGAGTCGTTGATAATTGACAGGATCGATTGATCGAAGGAATTGATCGCAGTCTGCTTCGTTCAACTAATACCCATTGTAAGTATTTACCTCAAGTCAAAAGCCATGCTATTGGGAAGGCGAACTTGAACATTGTACCTGCGGCGAACCTCCTCACAGCTGTTACGCACTGCTTCGATCACTTGAATTCCTTCTGGAGGTGGAGGTGGGGTAGGGAGCCGAGCGTTGAGAGTAATCATTGTGACCGTTTGATTTGCGTAATGTATGCTGTCTATTGCCTTCGATTGCTGTGGACGGAAGAGTTTTTATACTTGGATGAAATTTTAGATAATTTATAACAGCAGTTTGGACAAAACTATCTTACCTATCTCATTCTTCCTGTCTTGGAGATTTGACAAGGAAGTTCACTCCACTCGGCAATTATAACTTGTGCGTTCTTTTGAGGAAGGCAATCTCATCATCGCCCAACGTTCTTTAGCAATATCACGATGTGGTCACCCCACCCATCCAATGAATTTCAAGGTCCACTCTTCGTCCCAGTGGATTCTGAGTTAGTAAACTCGCCACCCAATCCTAACATATTTGGTGGAGGCCGGCTTCATCCCAAACAGCCTATCAACCTTCCATCTGGGGTTTCGACAAACAACCCGCCTGGTACCAACAAGTGGTATACTCAGCTCATATTACCCCCAAGGGGAACTGATCCTATATATCCTCTTCCATACGCATTGGCTCTCTTGGATGGCCAATCACTTCTCTCAACTCAAAATGCGATCCCCTATGTGGGCTTTGGAATCTCACATTCAGCTACTAAGGATATAGTTTTCGGTCCACCAGTGTCAACAGGTGCAAGTCAGCCAGTCAAGTATTATCTCAATCCACTGGTTATCACAATGTGCTTTGGTGCCAGAGAACTCGATACTCGAAACCTGACACCAACTTTGACCGATTGGTCTGAGCTGGTGGCACACTTTACTATCTCTTGTGCCAACAATTCCATGATCAGCATTCCCATCTGCCGTGGGGCGGCATTCATGACGATGATCTACACTGGTTTGACACCAATCATTAGATCCACCCTTGCCATCGTTCGTCTTACCCAAGATCAAACCAACATCCATGGTTTCATCAAATATCGTATACAATACAATGACCAGTCCACTTGGCTCTTGTACGCCCAACCGGTCAATGGTTTTCCACATCTGAATCTACAACAAGTTAATCAGACAGAAATGGCTCATTCAATGGGTATATGGTCAGGGATTATTCAAGTGGTAAAGATGAGCGAATCTTACAGTAGTCCATCTTCATCATCAGATCAGTGTCTCCAAGAAGAGTCTGTTTATGATCGTGGAGTAGGCGTTTGGGTCCATAAGGCAAGCATAAGCTCCGGACCAAGAGGATCCGGATCATACTCATTCGACTGGTGTACGTGAGCTTTATCGATCTGAAGTCAAAGAAATTATTTATAAAAATGGGTTTCATGTGTTCCCAGTTTCTCAAGGTCCTCGAGCGCATGCTCAAGCACCTTTGATTTTCGCGTTGCCACATCATTCCGAGGCGATGTTGAGACCCGTCGAGACAAAACCTCCGATTTCGATTGCATCACGTGTAAATGGCCATATGCGACTCTATCAATCTTCTCAGTGGACATTCCGAGAGAATCTCCGACTTGCGAAAAACCTTGGTATTACACCCATCTATGAAAATGATTCTTCCAGTCCTTTGGCACAGAGTTGCAAAACAACACTCACCGACATCTTCATAAAGGAATTGGACGTGGATTTTGAGGCTGAAGCAAATTTAGACAGTTATTGTAATTCCAACTTCTCAGTCAAGCCCTGTGAGAATAATCTTCTCCTGCTGATGAATTGTCTCCGGAACAACATAAAATCGTATTCTCAGATTTTGCAGGAAAGAAGTTTGCCAAACAGGCTCTGCAGTGTCTCACTGCTGCACGGATACTAAAAGATGATGATCTGACATCCATTTGTCTTGAGAAAGCCAAGCGAAGCTTCCTTCGGTTCGTTCGCGGACCACATCGGGCCAGCAGACTCGTGTATGACCAGACCTGGAAAGGACTAATCAGCTCCAGTATATTCAAGACAGGAAATGAGTACGATGACTTTGGAAATGGAGTCTACAATGGTATTATCTCACAAATCTCTCCTTTCGCCCTCGTTCAATTCTTTGGATATCCAACAAGAGATAGCTGACATATATACTTGAAATTCTTTGTTAGATCATCACTTCCATTTCTCATACTTAATTCATGCGGCTGCCATCCTTGTTCATCTTGATCCTACTTTATTTCCTGAAGTTGGTCTCTACATCAATAACCTCATTCGAGATATCAATAACCCAACCGCGCACGATCGCTTTTTCCCACTGTTTCGTTGCTTTGATTGGTTCTTGGGACACAGTCTGGCCACTGGGCTTACACCTTCCTTCGATGGCAAGAATCAAGAAAGCTGTAGTGAAGATATCAAGTGAGTATACATTGGATAACATATCGTGTGCCTGATCATCACGGCTTTCACATTTTAGAACTCACGCCGTTACGCTGGATAGTTTTCTTTACAGTTTGAAGGCTTGGGCAGAGGCCACTCATAATGATACTCTTCAGGACCTTGTGGAGCTACAATTGATGATATTGCGGCGTAGTATCAATAATTATTACTTGATGAAAGATGACAACTCACTTATTCCAACGTCATTCAAAGCAAATAAAGTACCTGGCATTCTCTTTGAGAACAAAGCTGACTATACAACCTTCTTCTCAGTAAGTTTGAACCTCGCACTGAGACAAGTTTCGCGTCGTTAAAACGCAGTAACTTACTTTGTTGATGTCGTCTTGTAGGATTCGAGAGATGCGATACATATGATTCAGGTAAGTTATCATCTCAGCTGAAGGGCACTGGAAACTCATCAGTGGAAGAGTGAAATGCTCAAGATCATGATGAACCTAATTTGATATGATGTAATACGTCTCCTTTCAAATAGGTAATCCCCATTACACTCGCGACACCATTTTTCAGAAGCAAAGACTTCATTGAAGAAGAATGGAGGAGTACTGGTGGTGGTGGAACTCCGATGAGTGAGATCGCTCAAAGCTTTGCAAACGGTATGTTTCTGACATGCTCTGATTGAGTGATGCATCAATCTAACTCTGTTCCATCCACCAACATTTAATCTTGTGGATTGAAAATGATGAATAGGTTATCGTACATTGTTATTTCTTCAGTATGGTCTAGTTAATCCTAAATTTGTCTTAGAAACCTTCCTAAAAAGGGTTACATCTGGACAAGAGATTCCATTGGATGATGGTCTTAGCTTAAGCTGGGCACTAGGATTCTTAATTACTCAACTGTATAATGGGTCTTGATCAGTTTTCTGTTGAGTATTGAGATCCACTTTCACATTAATTTTTATATAATCAATCAAATTACAAGATATTGGCTTGGAGTTTTTCTAGCTACGATTTTATGACAATGTGATCTGAAATATATCTCAAGTAAAACCCTCAATCCAGTAGTACTGAATTAAATAATGAGTAACAAGGAGGTTGGATTACACACATTTTGGCTCGGCCGTGTGCTCAGGACTGAATTTCGTGTGTTTATTGCTAGCTACCAAACATGAAAACCTTGAATGTATCTGAAAACATCTTTGAATTGATTTATGAAGTGAATAATGTTGGTGTGAAGAAAAAGCTGCATAAAAAATCCATGATTTTTGGTGCGTTGGAGTCAGGAGACATGTGTAGTTATATCATTCAATTTGAAACGTCCGGCTCCAGTGTTGAAACCACCAGTTCTTCAGAGTAACACGAGTTTTGGTGATCTGGTATGAAGAGGTTGTTATTATGGTGAGGTGGGAAATCATTTTGGAGCCTTTTGGAGTCAACAAATGTTGATGTTCCTTCTCATAATACCTGAGGAATAAGGTGCATCTCTTGGGTTTACTGGGCGGACCACAGTAGAATTCTTTCAATGTGTAGGCTGCTATGATGGCTATCCATTTTGAGCGAGGCTCTGACCACTTGGAATTCGTTTCCAGAAAAATACAAGCCATGTGTGTTATCAAAACACGACTCCAATGCCCTTGAGATCACCTTCACAAGAGACTCAAATCCTCTGGTGCTCGCATGTCCTTTGCTCCAAATAGAAGCAATAAGACTTGATTCTTGAACTCACTTTTATCACTTTCTTGAGTGCTCTGATCTTTTCCTTTGGTCTCTGACTGTGTGGGACCAGTCTGAATTCCTGCTGCGACCTCTGAGTCTCCGCAACATTTGTTGCTCCGATATGGCTGGCACAGCCTTGAGGCCGATGGGTGCATCATGCGAGAGCCCGGATAGTTCCCGGGACCGCGGTAGTCGAATTGAACAGAATGACAATGGTCGTCGTTACATATCAAATGTTACGTTGCCAACTTTGTTCACAACTCCCGACTCCCACCAATTCTATCCACCACTATCATTTCTTCAACAACTTCACTCATGCAAATTCGCCCTTCAAAGATCTAGCAATACAATAACTGTCAATAGGCACATCGAACTGCATTCTCGTCTTGGAAATCAGCTTCACCTATACCTCTCATGGCCAACACCGATGTTGATCGTGCTGAAAAAGCAGCTCGAGCAAAGGACCGTGTATGTCGCCGGATTTCGCAACCTGATGTTTCTTATATTGGTCTCATCCATGGTTTGGAATGTTCATCTATAGTTGAAGAAGTTTCAAGCGAAGAAGAAGGCCGGTGCCAACGCTGCCGAATCTGCCACTGGTACCCACGTGCCTGTCACTGAAGAAGGAGCACTCGCATCACCATTACCGGCTCAATCAGAGCATGTCACCTCACCTGTTCTAGACACGTTACCAGCACAACCCGAGCATGCCATCTCGCCCGTGAATGACACATTACCACCACAATCCGAGCATGCCGTTTCACCTGTGAATGACACACTTTCTGCGCAGGCGCCTCCGCATAATCAGCTTCCAATTCCCATTCCTACAGTGGACCAGTTAGTCCCTTCTCTCAAAGAAAATCCTTGTAGTTTCACGAACTCATTGTTGATATCTTTTCAGCCTAGAAACCCACCTAAACGGGACAAATGCCATCTCAAAGCCCTCTCCATCAGAAGCCGCTTCTCTCCGTACAAACGACGACCAGCAGCAGACAATCACACTGCTTGTAAATGAGAAAAGTCTGCTCAATAGTGAAATCGAAGATTTGAAAAGGGAAATGCTGAAGCTACGAGGAGAGATGGGCGATTCTGAGAAACTGGCAACCGAAAGAGCTGAGGCTTTAGAAAAAGACTTCCAACAAGCCACTGCTTCCGTTACCCGCCTGGAATCCGTCGAAGAACAGTTCAAAGACGCCCAACAGACCGTCACCCATCTTCAGTCCGAGCTCGAGCGAAGTTGTGCCGAGGTAGCCGAGCTCCGCGAGGCTCACGAGAACGGCAAAGATGAGATTGCTAAAGAGTACGAGACCAAAATGCGCATGAAGCAAACCCACTCCGATGCTCTGGAGAGCGAGCTATCCCGTTTACGGAATCAAATGAAATCTGTTGAAGAACAGAATAAGCAAAAAGAAGCGAACGCCGAAAAACTGACCACTACCATCAACGCACTTCAATCCGAACTCACCGCGTCGACTTCCAAAGCAGAGACTATCCAAACTTCTCATGATGCCTTACAAACTTCCAATGCTCAACTTCAAGCTACTAATTCTTCTCTTCAAAATGAATTGCAAAGCTCTCAATCCATGCTCGATGCCTCAAAATCCCACGCTTCATCTCTTGAATCTAAACTCTTGTCACTTCAAAAAAGCAACCAAGATTTATCATCACAGATTGCAGCTTTTGATCAAAAGACACTTGAATTCAATGAACGCAAAGACTCACTACAAAAAGACAATCAATCACTTTTACAAAGCCTCGAAGAGCTCAGAGTCAAGACAGTTGAGCTGACGAACGAGAAACTGGAGAGCGGCGAAAAACTAGAAGAGGCTCAAAGGATGATTCGGGAGCGCGAAAAGGAGTTGAAGACCACGAAAGACGAACTCAAAGACGAACGCTCGAAGCTCGAATCGAAGCAAGCTGAAAGCCGAGCTGCCGACGAGGTGAAGCAGGCTTTAGAGACTCAACTTTCGACTATTGAAAGTGAGAAGTCAACCTTGGAACAATCGATCGCTCGACAGGAGGATGAGATTGCACGCCTCCGTGAATCGACCGATTCACTCTCCAAACAACTTCAGGACAAAGAATCAAGCTCTAACTTGCTAGTTGAACAACTCTCAGCCACTGAAAAAGAGAAAGACCGTCTCGAGACTGAACTGAACGTCTCACAGACGAGCTGCGCTAAATTGGAATCGGATACGACCGAAGCTTCCCAAAAATTAGAGAAAACTGTACAGGATTCAGAGAACCTTCGGAGCAAGCTGGATACGCTTTCAGCAGAGCTGAACGCTGAGCATCAGGCGAAAGATCACCTTCGACGAGAGAAGGACAATACGGTTGAACGCTTGGCGACTTTGCAAACTCAACATGAAACCCTTGAAATCCAATTGAAGGACACTGACCAGCAATTACGTGACCTTGAGACATGGAAGAATGAGCATATTCAACAGACTGAACAACTTCGTCTTGAGCGCGAGAAAACACTCGCTGACCTCGAGCAATCCAAGAATGATTCTGCCCAGTTCGAGTTAAAACTTTCGGCAGCAAACAATCGAATTGAAGACATTCAGCGCAACCTCGAACTGAAGATATCCGAAGCAAGTGACTTGGCAGCCTCATCTGAAACACAGAGAGCTGAAATTGCCGAAAAAGATACCCTTCTGCAAGAGTCCCAACAACAATCCAAGAAGCTGTCCGCCGACTTAGCTGAGACCAAGGTTAAGTTTGATCAAGAGCTTACTGAAAACGCCGAGCTGTTACGACAAGCCCGCGCTGACGCCAAAAACGAAGTTGACACCTGGTCAACTCGATTTCAACAACTTTCTGAAGAGTGTACATCTGTAAAGGCTTCTTTGTCTCAATCCGAAGAACGCTGCCAAACTCTGGACGAGCAAGTCGCGCAATTACGCGCCCAACTGGTTGAAAAAGAAGATCTTGCAAACAAAGAGTCGGCTCGAACAACGGAAACTATCCGAGCCAAAGAGGACGCCATCCAGATGTTGAATTCCGAGCTTCAGACTGTTCAAGCTAAATCCAACGAAGAGATCAAGTCATTGAAAGGATCAATAGCTACCCAAGAAGCATCTAATCATGAGTTGAAAACCTTGACTGAGAGTCTACAGGCTCGCTTGGAATCAACTGATCTCTTGGTTGAAAAACTCCGATCAGAAGCCAGTCAAT
The DNA here is from genome assembly GCF_000204055.1 of Melampsora larici-populina 98AG31. Lineage (NCBI taxonomy): Eukaryota > Fungi > Basidiomycota > Pucciniomycetes > Pucciniales > Melampsoraceae > Melampsora > Melampsora laricis-populina. The sequence continues at coordinate 164,332 of NW_006768786.1, forward strand.
TGTCAGCTGAGCTGGCAGATTCGCGTTCCGGTCTCAGTGAAGAAAAGCAAAAGTCGTCTTCAATTACACAAGATCTAAGCGCCACCAAGAACCATGTCACAGAACTTGAGTCTGAACTTTCCACGGCAAATGAGACCCTCAAAGATTTGACGCTTTCCAAAGAACAGGCCGCCTCAGACCTCCAGAACTTCCGAGAGAAAACAAATCAAAGTCTAGCTGCTCTACAAAACGAAGTTAGTTCGAAACAGAAACAAATGGACTTGAAGGACGATCAACTGAGCCAGGTCCAAGCAAATGTAAAAGAATTTCAGGAAGAGATCGCGAAGCTAGAGCAAGAAAAGAGTGTCTTGATCAAAGAAATGGAGGCTGGCAAGGCAGGTGAGAATCGAGTATTAGAGTTATCAAGAACAGAGATTTTAGATTTGAAACAAAAGTTGCAAAACTTGAAGGATGAAGAAGAGTCAGCCAAACGTGATTTGAGTCAAACTAAACTAGAATTCGAGCAGAATGATCAAGTGAAAGAGAGTGAAATTCATCGGTTGAATGATGAATTGAAAGCAATGAAAAAGGCCCAAGCCGACTCGAAGGATGCGTTAAAGAAGATGACTGATGAGAAGGCAAAAACGGTGAAGGCGTTGAATGGTATGAAAGATGAAAAGAATAAAATTCAAAAGACCAAAGAGCAGCTTCTGCAAACCTCTGAAGCCGATAAGGGGAAGTTGGAAAGGAAGCTTGAAGATCAAACTACTCTCATCGATAAACTTTCATCTCGACTGAAACAAAGTCAACAAGAACTAGAATCAACGAAGACCAACTTGCTTCAATCAAATCAAGCTGCCGAACAAGACACGAAGACAAAAACTGAAGAAATCAGTCGCCTGACAACCGAGCTACAGGCGGTCAATGGTGCACTGAAAGATCATCAAAAGGAACTAGAAATCTCTGCGCAGCGATCTGAAGAACAATCCCAAACCTTCCAGACTTCCGAAACTCAAACCAAAGCTGAAATCGACTCTCTCAAAGAACGGATCGCAACCTTGACAACAACCAACGAACGTCAAATGCAATCAACCAATGAAGAGAAAAAGCAGGAACTTCATCGCATTCAAACAGAACTGCAGATCAAGGACGAAGAACTCCTCAATGTAAGTTCACAGCTTGAAGAACAGGCTCGAATTCATGCTCGCACACATGCGGAAGTCCAAACCCAATCGGCCAAATATATCAATACTATCCAAGAGCTGGAAGATCAAGTCACATCTGTCAGAGCTGAACTTACTCGAACACAGGGCGAATTGGTCAATCAATCAGGACACGTAGACCAAGATTACCTTGATTCGATCTTACAACAACATTCAATGGACCTTTCCAATGCACGCAGTCAAATCCGGAATTTAGAGACTAAGGTGTTCGAAGAAGAGTCTAAGTCTCATGAAATGCTGACACGCATTGGCGATCTTCAAGACCAATTGAGAGGCGCCGAAGAAGCTCTCAAATCCAAAGCATCATCCCTTCCTCTAAGACTCACCGATGAATTAGGGCGTCCTGATCAACGTGTACCTCCTAGTGTTTCAATTACTCCGACTTCCCCATCTGCCAGCGCCAGTCAGTCAGCCGGACCAAGTGGATTATCAGCTTCATCTAGTTTTGCTGATACGATCGATGAAAGGTCTCTTTCGGTTAAAACTCGACATCAGAGGAAACAAAGTTTGAATTTACTTAAAACTCGTATGGAGGAAGAACTTGGCTTCAACGACTTTCCTGGAAGTTCCTCTCGGAGTACGATCAGTGCTAGTTCTGACCCAAAGCCCCATCCTCATCATCTATCCATGGATATGAACCGACCTATTACAAGAGCAAATCTTGGGGATGATATGGTATGGTGTGGTCATTGTGATGGTGACTTGTTTGTGATTTAAATTCTAATAAAAGGTGAGTTTCTAAATGAAAAGTTTTCGAATCAGATCATAAAGTATTTAACTGATATCTTTCGATCATCCCATTTAGATCACTTCTCTCTTTCTTTCTTGAGCTTCTTGTTTCTGTGTCGATGTAGTTTGATCATCTTTCCTATGTTCTTCAAAGTCTCGTGAGATGGATCGCGGACCGGATTACTTCTCATCGAAAAAAAAATGTACAAAATTTCAAAAGTGAATTTAGTCAATCAGATTCACACTATTGTCTCTGTTCATCTCGCAAATCTTCATCGGTTGTTTATGATATGTCTCAATAATCTTCTTTTTCTTTTCTCTGTTTTGTTTGTTTTGCGTGTGTTTGTTATGTGTGTATAAATTATGGGGGAGGAGTTTTTTCATTTTTGGTTGTTTAGAGAATGGATACTATAATATATTAGAGGAACTTCGGTTTTTTATATCTGTTTTTTTATTCAACAGATCGGACATTCAAATGAATGCTTTGTCTATGGAATGATTTACTGATTGTCTGAGAGGGAAGCTGCAAGTTGGTATTGCATTATTTTGTTGAATGATGTATTAATGATGGAGAGTACATTGTACTAATGTTCTTACTCTTTGCATTTGTGAGCACTGGTGTAGTTCATTCATTGATGGCTTTCTCTTTTGCCATTGTCACGATTGATCATACACAGACAAGTGCTCATAACACAATTAGCACAGAAGATCAAACTTTCTGAGAGGAAAAGAAAAGATCAGAGGTGTAGAATCTGGTCATTTCAGAATATTTGATGATTGTTGATCAATGAATCATTCAACTGATGTGAACATCATTCTGCATCATTTTAGGATCTTTTGTATCTCCTGATACCTCAATTGACTCACATCTAGTGCAATCAGTCCCAACACATTTAGATCCCTGGTATGTAAGCATACTTTACTGGTTTTATTGGAATGGTCTTGCAAGCCTAGACACCACTAGATGCAACTTGGAAAAAACTATAAGGAAAGACATTTTTGCAGTGTTGATGGTGTCCAACTTCATACATGTGGTGGTGAGTGCCACAAACAAAGTAGCCGGCCCATAATACACTCCTGGAAGTACTCTATGGATCTTGAATGTACTTCTCCTTCCTGCGAACAAGATTGTGGTGATATGAATCCCACAGTGCGGATCTCATTCTCTACTTATGAATGCTGAATATGATACCTCTTTGGTTTCGTGAAGGAATATTATCTTTCTGGTCTGTGATAAAGTCTGATATGACATACAGTCAAACCGGAAAAGCTTGCCACCAATTCCCCGCCAATTTGCTCGAGTTTTGCGGGCAAAATTGGTCAAGCTTTTCCGGTTTGACTGTACATAAGCAATCCAACTTCACAAAAGCAAACCAAATCAGCTCTGAAAGCACAATTATTTTCAACTTTGTTGAGTTTATTGAGAGATGCCCATCATGAAAGAGCCCTCACCCTGGTGATGTTTATAATAGGACATCCGCGTGAGGATAGAGAGATAATTTGCGTGATGTGTAATGTGTTTGTATGTAAATATGACTGTAGTGTGAATTGTAGTTGAATTCTGATCAGCGGCCAGCCAGTTCCACGCTTCGATTGAACTTGATCGAGACTCAGAGTAGGTAAACAGCGTCATCATCACTTTACTACTCAACTCAGCTTCATGACCATCAATCATCATCAATTTATCATTTTTAACTAAATCAACATCAAATCAACTTATCAACATCAAATCAAATCATGCGTTATACTTCTTTACCTCGTACCGCTACCTTTGCTTGGTCTCCTGCTTCTTTTGTTTCATCTCCCGTCTCAAACTCCCCTTCCTCTTCATCATCTCCTACTATCAGTTCTACCAATAACAATCAAGATGGCAAGAATGGGGTCGAATTCAACGTACCTCTCTTGGTCACCGGTACTGCTAGTGGTGCACTCGATTCGACCTTCAGTTCCGACTCTAAACTCGAAATCTGGTCTCCTTTCTCATCACAGTCTGCCATTTCGCTAGGCGAAGTGGTAGTCAGCTCACGGTATGACAAATCACTTTTTACTGATCTCAGAAATTGTAATAAGGTGGTACTACTTTGGACGATTGCTGACTAAGTATAATCTCGATCATTTTCCATACAAAACAGGTTCAATCGATTGGCTTGGAGCAATGCAGCTGGCTTGAAACCAAAGGGTGTCATTGCTGCTGGAATGGAGAATGCGGACTTGGATATCTGGGACCCTCTGAAAATCTTGGATGGTGAAGGGTAAAGAACATGTCAATCTGATTACCTTACAATGTTGTCAAGACTGATCTTCTTTTCGATGATCGGTATTGTTTCAGCCCTGAAGCATCCTTGGTGAACAAGATGACCAATCATACTGGTCCCGTCAAAGGTCTCGATTTCAATCCGATCAAAAATAACATCTTGGCCTCAGGTGCTACTAAAGGAGAGGTTAATGACGTTCTCTACCATACGGTTACACCCTCTCAGACTTACTGATTCACTCCACTACCACCTTATTTTGATACCCAGGTTTTCATATGGGATCTCAATAACCCGGTGAAACCATTTGCTCCTCCCCCTTCCCGCTCCTTGGACGATGTGACTTCGGTGAGCTGGAATCACGTAGTACAATCTGTACTTGCAGCATCATCCAACAACGGTTATACCGTAGTTTGGGATATTCGAGAGGCCAATGGACAGAAAGGACGAGAAGTCGCTACTCTTAGCTATAGTGGTTCAGTAAACCAAATGCCCGCCTTCGCTCAAAATCAACCCGGGATGATGGGCGGACCTCAATACGGAGCTCAATGGATGGGCCCCCAGGGTGGAAGACCGGGTAGCGTCAGCTCCGTTGTTTGGCATCCTGAAAACGTGAGTGTCACCGAAGAATCAATCCGATCACTACGCTCATACTTGATAAGTAAAAAGCTCACTACTTTGTGACATATTTGTTAGCCCACAAAATTAGCCACCGCCTCTGAGGATGATGGCACGCCAATTGTGCTTGTTTGGGACCTCAGGAATGCACGTGCACCCGAACGTGTACTGGCAGGTCACGAAAAGGGGATTTTGAGCCTTGCTTGGTGCAAGCAAGACTCCGACTTGCTAGTGAGTTGTGGAAAGGATTGCAGGACGATATGTTGGAATCCAACGAGCGGAGATCTTGTGGCAGAGGTACGTTTAATTCTTTTCAATAGTCCGTCCATGCCATGAAGAATGAGTTCACTCATAGTTATCCGCTTTGAAGCTTGCACCCAGCAGCAACTGGTCCTTCCAGACAGAGTGGTGCCCCAAAAACCCTGATCTAGTAGCAACCGCTTCCTTTGACGGCCGCATAGCGATCCACTCTCTCCAATCGACCGGCGACGAATCCGATATCTCACAGCCGCAGCTTAATGTACCCCCGGCAGATGGTAGTGATATCTTTGGAGACCAGGGTATCTTGGCCTTAAACAGCGCAAAAGCTGCTGTGAGCTTGAAGCGAGCGCCCAAATGGCACAAACGGCCTGTCTCTGCGACGTTTGCATTCGGAGGTAAACTTGTCACGCTGTCCAACGAAGTGGTGGCACCAGCCCCAGTACAAGGTGCCATGGTCGACCCGGCGCAACCGTCCACAGTCGTGTCATCGGTCAAGATCAAACAGGTTGTCACCGAGCCCATTCTTGTCGAACGCGCTCTCAAGTTGGAGAACGCTAGTCAAGAACGAAACTTACAAAACCTGTGTCAAGAACGAACCAATCAGCTCCCATCTACTGCGTCTGCGACAGAAGTACAAAGCTGGAAATTACTCTCGACCTTGTTCAAGACCAATTCGAAGGAAGAACTTGTCAGCCTTCTTGGCTTCTCAAAAAAGCAAATCAAGGATTTAGTCGAGCGTCAGATCGAAGTCTACAAGTCGTCAAAACGTCCCGATGCGATTTCCCGCTCGGCTAGTGAGATAGGCCATCCTGCACCTATCACGGATAATTTCGGTTCCGACGCTGGCTCGATCCCCCGCGAGCCTCTGGTGACGTTCGCAGACACACCTACAGAAGGATTATCTGCGCCTTATGAAGGTGATGAGACCACCACCAGTGGAGCAGATGCTGCTCCTTCTGAAGCTAGCGTAAGCGCCATCTCAGATTTAACGAAGGTTGCCGAAGCAGAATCCGAAATTACCGAGCCTAGCCTATTTGGTGATGATAACGCAAATGCAGCGGGTCAAACTGCTGCCTCGGTCGACTTCTACAGCTCAATGCGATCTGGACGACCTGCCGCACTGCCTGACCATATTCTCACAAGAGTTGGTGGTGCATCCTCCGTGGGTGCTACGATTGGGTCGCGTGCTTCCTCAGTCATCTCCGAGAACATCCGCGCCAACACTTTCCAAATCTACCCCAACGAGGAATCAAAAGGTGAACGTCTTATCACCCGAGCGCTAGTTGTGGGCGACTTTGAAAGTGCTGTGTCATTATGTTTGTCGACGGAACGATATGCCGATGCGATTTTACTGGCTGTTCGAGGTGGTCCCGAATTGCTCCAAAAAGCTCAAAAGGCGTATTTTGAAAAACAGACACCCAATTTACCATACTTACGACTATACCAGTCAATTGTGATGGACGATTTGATCGATGTGGTTCAGAATGCTGACCTGGCTGAGTGGCAAGAAATCTTTGTGGTCTTGTGCACGTTTGCGAAGAAGGAAGAGTTTTCTAGCTTAGTTGAACAATTAGGACAAAGGCTCGCTTATCAATTTGCATCTTCATCCGACAACAATTCTAGTTCTGTTTCAAACACCGTCGAGGAATATCGCAAAAACGCTATTCTGTGTTACTTGGCTGCAGGAAAATTAGAAAAGATTGTTGAGATATGGATCGAACAGATGGAAGAGGAAGAAGAAGCTCAAGTAAAGAATCTAGGCGCAGATGATCAAAAGTCTAAATCAAGTATTCATGTGGAAGTTCTTCAAACCTTCATTGAAAAGGTCACTGTATTCCAGAGCGCCATCAATTACATCGATATCGACTTGGCTCAACCAACCGAATCTGCTGAGGTGGCAAACTCTGGAGCTCGAACTTACAAATTGGCAGCATTGTACGATCGCTACTGCGAATACGCTGAGTTGTTAGCCTCACAGGGCTTGGTAAACACAGCATTGAGATTTGTTGCACAAACTCCATTAGATTACAAAGGAACCAACAACTCTGCTCCATCTCAGGCCCGCGAGCGCCTCGCCAAATCGATTGGTTTGACTTCAATTATTGCAAACCCAATCTTACAGCCCGAACAGAAGACCCCAACCAACACTGCAGCTACTGTACCACTAGACAAACCATTTAGTGAGGTACCTACCAACGCTCAATCAGCCTACGGTTCCTACGACCGTCCCATCGCTCAGAACAATTATCCCAATGCGGCTTACAATCAGCAACCTGCTTTCAACACAGGAACGAATATGGGTGGCGGATACGCGAATCCGAATGTATACGCCCCTTACGGTCAACCAAACACGACTAATACCTATGCGCCGACAGCACCGACGCAAGGTAGTTCGTTTTTTCCGGCACCCCCAGCTCCAATGGGCACATCTCCCATTCCTAGTCGAGCGTCGAGCACCGCACCTCCTCCGCCTGCTTCTCGTCAACGAATTGGTGAAGCAGGAGGATGGAACGATGCCCCAGTTGTTAACCAAGCGAGAAAGGCTGCAATTCCGCCCCCCGCTGCGAAACAAGTGATCTCCTCTCCGTTCCCGAATGCCTCTCGGACCATGTCTCCCGGTCCCAACCAATACAATAACCAGATGCAAGGCTACAATCAACCACCGCAAGGATCGCCCGGTGTCTCTAACCTACCTCCACGTGCAGGGACTCGCACACCAGGGCATGCTACAAACGTTCCACCACCTCCCAGAGCCGGTTATCCTGCTGGTGTCCCACAAACACCACAACAATATGGTCAGCCAGGCCCGTACGGTCAACGTCCAGGATCCGTTGGTCCCTATGGTCAACAAACCGGCCCCCCAGCTCCTCAAGGATATCCTCAATCTATGGGACCTCAAGGGCCTGGTAATCCACCTGCCTCTGTTAATCAAACTCCTGGTTCGTATGTACCTCCAAGAGTTCAAGTTCCAGCCGGAATCCAGCCTGGTCCGCAGTCATACTCGCCAACAGCTGCTCAAGGTGGTTACATGCCGAATACAGCTCAACAACAAGGACCGTATGCTCCACCTACCGGGTATCCTCAACAACAAGGCCGAGGCTCGATGTCAGGCCCTCCTGGTCAACCACCAATGGCCTATGGCGCACCTGGACCGAACAATGGGATCATGAATGCTCCCAGACCTGGTGGATTTGTACCGCCTCCTGGTCAACAACAAAGGGCTAATCCACCACCTGCAAGTGCTGCTCCACCAAAGCCTGAGCCACCGAAATCTAAATACCGTATGTCTAATCCTCTGTTTCTTCCTGAAAGATCAAGATGTTGACGACTCTTCGACTGAATGTTAGCTGCGGGTGACCGAACCCACATACCTGAACATAGCAAGCCAATCTATGTAGCTTTAAATAGACTGATTGGACAGATGAGACAAAGCTTACCGGTGAGCTATCTGTTTTCTGCAATCTTAGCTGAATAATCTCTGATGCGATTGTCATATCCTTTCTCATACTTTTTACAAAACGTCATAAAGCCTAACCAAAAGAAAATGGTAGATGATACAGAACGCAGGTTAAATGTATTATTTGATGGACTTAATTGTGAAACTGTACCACAAGCGGTTGTGGATGAGTTATTAGATATCGTTAAAGGTAAGAATCGAATCAACTTTAGTATCTATGCAAAAGAGCGTTTGGTCTGATTTTCTTTTTCTTCTGGAAACCTTGTCCTTACCATCACAGCTATCGAATCTCGAAATCTTCAACACGCTTTACAATTACATATTTCACTTTTGACTTCAGGAGTAAAATCAGAAGAACTTACGACTTATATGCCTGCTATTAAGATGTTGATTACTAGGTTAAATTGATTTCGATGCGAGATGATCAATTGTAAACGTCTTTTTTTATGTTGATGATTTGTCAAAAAAAGATCGAAGCATTTCATTCATTTCGAGAGTGTTTCTTTTTTCTTTCTTCCTCTAGTTTGTCATAGAAAAAAAATGTGATGGGAAAATGTAGTCGGGATTGGAGGAGCGGTTGGATGGTTGATTGATTTTTTGTGCTGTAAAAAAATAGTTAACATGTGTGCTTGAGTGTGTGTGTGTATGATCTCTTCATACTAAATCAAGGTGATCAAAAAAATTGTTCTTATGAGATTTGAAATGGTTATGGAATGATATCTCTTTCATGACATTGTGCCTGTTGCTTCGTACCTAGTCTGTCATGTTTTCAAACTGGAAATTATGGATAACTCGAAAGCCGCGCTCATTGATAGATCTGGTGGGAGTTTCCTTGTTAGGAGTAGCAGATGTGACCTAAAAGGCAAGCCCTGCTTAGGCCATGTCTATAAAACAAAGTGCACTCTATCTTGTTGAAGTAATTCTTTGTGGAGCTCAATTGTGCAAACAGACAGTAGCTAGGTATGACCAGGATCTGATAGTTTTACAAACAGCTTCACTTGCAGGAGCAATTATGAGTTGAAAATTGAACTGTCAAACAGTAAAATTGACTGATACCTTGCAAGTTGAACTGGGGAGATGTAAATTTTATTAACCTGTGGGTCAAGTTTTACTATGTTTAATTGTGGCATTTTTTTTCATAGACTTCATTAGCTCTTTATCACAATTCATGTCTTTGAATTCCTAGTTTTTTTACCTTTTCCCTAAGATTGGTCTTTGAGTTTTTCTTTACATGTCTGTTTTACCATCCATTCCCATGCTTCCATTATTATTCACTTTGTTAAGTTTGTTTTAGGGCGCATTCAGTGAAGCACATTCTGATCAGAATTCTGTCAATTCAAATTGCAAAACTGAACCATACTTCACCAAACCAACACTTCAAATTTTGCAGAATACAAATTCTCACCAGAATTTTCTTAATTGTCCTTATTTAATGTGTGATTTTTTGTTAAACCATTCAGGGATCTTGTCCCCCCCAAAGATAACAAAATGGGCTGTCCAAGACTGATTGGGATGGAATTCAAATTTTGAAATGGCCTTTAGGTACAGCTATTCTGCAAATGTCTACTTTAATCAATTCATCAGAATGTCTTTCAAGAATATCTTTGGATGGTTTTTTGGACTGAAGTTGGTTTGGTGACAGGCCTGGAGTAAATTCTTGTAAGATTTAATTGAAATTTCAAGAAGTTCAAGAGAGTGAACATAGAACGAGATCAATGTGAATGGTAGTAAAAAGAATGTCAAGAAAGATAAGAACCAAGCCGTACCAGACACCAGTGTCATGAGCCTAGGAGAGGACTGAACTTTATAGAGATGATGCCAAAGATGGAAATGAAATGCATTATACGTGCACCTTGAGAACATGAGAAACGAAAGACGGACGAGTAATAAATGAATATAAAGGCCTATGATTATGATCTATTATATGTATACAATCCATGCAGAACTTTGGTATATATCCTTGTGCTAGTCCACAAAGCTCTTTTGTCCTCGCAAATGAAGAGAACAAGAGACAGTTCAAGAAATTTTATCTTCAAATGACGGTCAAGTTTGATCAAGGTTTTAATCCCAGCGATGTGGAATACTCAACTTGATTGTTAAAAACACAAACACCAAGATAAATACGATGATCAAAGAGGATAACTAGAGATTTAATCATTCGAAATGCAAGGCGTTGTGAAATCTTCTGTGTTTGTTTGCATATGAATGTCTTGTGAGTCATGTTCATATTGCTTCCGTGGGTCTTGAACTGGTATGATGATGTCTAGATCGACCCATACGCGCCACTGCGGTACCAGTGATGAAACATCAAAAGTGACGCGATGAGAATGTTTCTCCACAAAGAAGTCTTGACCGTAGAGAAACAGAACAAATCTTACAAATTGAAACGACATTGCGATGGCAATGAAGATTCCGCTGGCCAGAGATAGCCATGAACCTAATCCACGCCAGTGTGCCCTTTGATTAAGAATACCCCGCCAGAGTCAGATTAAAAGTGTTCATGGAGAATGAACAGAAAGTTTTGAGGTGGGTTGCCAATCACTCTATACAAGGCAGTGAAAAAGATACTCACGTGAGCACAATAGCTTTGGCATGAGTGCCCATGAGAAAACAGACGACAGTCGAATACAAGATGGCAAGAGTCATTGTCAAGCTATGTAAAGTTAGGTAACCTAAACTCGATATTAGATGACATCAATCACAATCCCATCAACGTTAGAATATGATCTACATTTGCAGACTATGATAAAGTAAAAAAGGGACTGACGCAACCCTCGACGAAGCAATCTCGCCTCTTCCTTATGAAGAGGTATTGTTCCATTATCTTCAGTGTAGACATTTCTGCGTCGCGCAAGTAAACCTACTTGCATCTTTCGTTTCCGACGAACTGGTTCGACATCAGCGCTCTTGATCAGAGAAATCAATGACCAAGTTGCCGCGGCGTAGATCTAAAAAGTGTCCCGAAAGTAATTGCCACTTAGCTATGCTAATTTGACATGCTTTGCTACCGTTTGTAAAATTAGAGGGACTCGCCATTAGAGTGATCAGAAGGAACACACCCCAAGCAAAGGCCATCACTTGTGATCTTCGGATCAGCTCATCGTCGATGTGCGCTACATTAGCGGCCATCCGTGTCACATCGCGTGTCTGATCAACCAAAGTGATTGCATTACGATCCCGAGTGACATTTTTGAATAGTCCGTCGCTCAAAATTGCGGTGGCGGCATTGGTAGATTTATTTAAGGCTGTCCACGATTTTGCTGCTTGCTTCAGTGAGTTGACTAGGTCAGACCAGATGTCGCGTTCATGACAGAAAGCCGTGATGTGCCAAGCGAGAAGTCCGACTTGAACAAGAGTGACCAAAGCCGGTACGCCTAGAAAGAAACAATTGAGGAATAGAGGCTTGAAGATGTAATAAGGTGAAGATTTGACTGCTTCTGCGTACGCGGTCTGGGTATACAGCCTGTTTTTGAAAAATGTCGAAGGTCACAATTTAGATATCTCTCTCCTTTGGTATTTGTCATACGCACATGTTCCAGACGTTTTTTAGTGGTCAACTTACCTAGTGTAGACTGAGGCCCAGGCCGTGACCCAAAAGCCGTAGTAAGTCAATGCCCAAGATATATAGAGCCTAAGGAGAAAAAGACCGTGACATCTGTTTTAGTTTTGTGAACCTAGCTATCAAATTCCAAGAAATCATATACAGGGTGACTCAAGGAAAAAAATGGCTTTCAGACTGACCAGAGTAACAAACTGTACTTGGGAGCCAAGTCGTAAGATTTAAAGGAGGCCAAAGTGAGCCAGATTTCTGCTTGCGCCGCACTGCTCGCCAGTATCTGGAAGCCTGCCATCAGAGGTCCACTGTTGGGCAAGATGAGCGCTGTGGTCTCCACTAATCCGATCATGGGAAATGCATCCATGTTTCAGGATAATGCCGAGGATTAGCTTCACTCTTGATTGGATATCACTTGCTTCAGCAAAAGTAAACAAGACGTCGACATACCCCGATTCCCGTCCCGATCTTCCACACAGATCCTTCTGAACAACCATCCATATTTGGCTTTTTGCGCAGCTGATTTGGGAAAGATGAAGCGTAGCAGTATGACGAGACAAACAATAAAGGTGAGGAAATGAATGATTGAAAAGACGAAGAGTACGACGCAAGTCGCAAGTGGGACCTTGGGGAATCGAAGACTGTTGATGACTTCGTGCCCGAATTCGAATGGATTGACGTCTGGAGGAACTGATTCCAAAATATCTTTGTGAACCAGAAGGAAGAAAACAAATCAGTGATACTGCTATTTATTAATTGAGCCTCAGACCAGCTCGAAAGAAAGAAAAAACTTTTAGGTGTCGGCATAGAAGGTAAACATGATGTAAATGTCGCTTTTGATGAGTTTTTTTTGAAAGATAGCAAAGGTGAAAAGGAATAAGTTGCGGTTGAAGATTTTTTACGTACACTTAAATGATTCAGCAACTCTGGACTGCCTCAAGGCTGCAGGTGGGAGCCCGCGAAGGTCCATTGGTGAATTGGAATAGTTGATCTTTGCGGTAAGTCAAGGGATCCGACCTAGTGGGAGACTCCGTAAAAAACTTGAAATCTCTTTAAATACCCTCCAATTTCTTCCAACCAAGGCGCTGTGAGGCGTTCGTTGAGTCCTATGTACAGTTCTTTGTGTGCGTATCGGATCAAAATCATATCAAATCCTAACAAATCGATAGAATTGGATAAGTCGAGTGACTTCCCTCTGAACTCATCAATCAATTATTGCAGACCAGACCATTATTGTGATATAAATAAAATCCATCGCAATAATGACCATACGATCAATTCAAGTATATAATTATTTATGTGGAAGTTTCTTATAAACAATAATTTCTGATGATTAAGGATATCTATAATGAACGATGACAAGAAATAAGATTTACCACAGAAGGATGAGAAAATATTACCAGAGCGATGATAAGAATGATGACCAAACGACATCGTTGAGGGTGAAGCAGCGGCTGGCTTGTCTCAGGGTCGGGTCACGTATATATAGCACTAAACCTTGCGACCCAACTTGATCACTAAATTACAAATACGAGCAACCCAATCACTCATACATCCTTACAGACTTCAACTTGTTCTCCAAGATGCTCGCGATGTGAAGTAAGTCCAACAGGCTGGGGCAATTCATGGCTGGATGTGATTGGGATGAACACAAAGAAGTATAAAGACAGGACTTCATCGCGTTAAAATTTATAAAACAATTAATCAAAGTTTGTGTAGGTTTCTTTAACAAAAACTTCTGAACCCATATCCCCACAAAAGCTAATAGAAAATGTCTCTTCTCACTACAATTTGTAATCTATTTATGATACGAGATCTTATGATAATTTGTCAGTGTTGAATGATAATTAAAGAAATCAAATCTTTGTTTCTTTTATTATTTACTTGCTCCATTTTCAACTGTTCAGATTTTAAATCATTTTCAACTACATAATAAGTTTTTCTTTCTTTTATGCATTTCCATAAAAATCACTTTCAATTAATAAAAAGTGACACAAAATCTCTTTATAATCTGCATTTAATCACTTTTTTCTTTCTTTCTTTCTTAAAACAACCAAAACCAAAACCAAATCTACTCAAGCATAAAGACAAAACAAACAAAAAAAGAAATACAAACAATCTGATCTTATCCATTCCATAAATCCCTTCTGTAATCTTTTGGATTCTCCCAAATTTCAATTAGTTTAGATTAGAGTGATCAAACCGAATTATATAGGAGGATAAGAAGTGATGGTTTATCTATAATCAGGTGGTCTTTCAGTTGAAGCTGTCCTACGTAATGGTTGAGCTTCTTCACTTCCATCACTTGATCTTCTTTTTGTACGTTGATCTGCTTCATCTTCATCATCTCCGATATCAAACTGTCAAAGGATTCACACAAATATTCCGATGTTGATTAGTTTGGGAACTACGTCTAGATGATGCTTAATATGAAAAGATAAAAAAGTATGACAAACCACAACAGTTTCATTTCCAACTCTTCTTAATTGCAAAGGAACAGCATCACCACCATCTTCATGTGAAACCCATTCTTTACCATTCTCATCATCATCTCCACCCATTCCACTTCTTCTACGATCATCATAATCATCTGCACCTTGTTCATCTTGTGCTAATTCATCACTCATTGCTAAATACCTGTTACGAGCCGTTGGTCTCCATAAGAATGCAACGGAAATAAAACAGACAATATAAAGGAGTGCAAGCCATCCATCTAAGATGAACCATCGTGTTCGCCATGTTTCGGGTGCGTAATCTTCTTGAAGTCGATTGGAGAAGGAGATCGAGGAAACCAAAAAGAAGAGGATAATAACCACAGCGGCGGCGATAAGGATTCGATGTAATCTCACAAACACTGGGTTGGAGCGATATACGTTAGTAAACCTCTTAGATTGCCACGGATCAAGACTGAAAAGGATAATTAATGGCGTACTCTGCTTCTTGTAGGTTTGCTTGCGGCTCTCGAGATCCTGAATAGCTGCGTGTTTGAAGAGGTTATTCATGATCAGATCAAAAAGGAGGAAAGGTGTGATTAGACAATAAGTAGATGAAAGGATCCGAACTTTGAGATAATGCTGCCATGATCCACATCATAAATCCAGTCAATGTAAATGCCAAAGGGAAGACCATGAAAAAGATCCAAAGTCCAGCTGATTCAAAGGGAAACGTTGCCATTCCAATAGCGTAGCTAAGAGAAGAAAAGTAAAGAGAGCGAATGTAAGACCAATGTGTTGACCTTTCCTAAGCTGTGAACCAAGAATAGTACTAACACCACACCAAATACAAAATGAGCAGCCGCCAAAAGACGTATCCGTATCATCATCGATCCGAGAGAGTCTTTTACAATACTATAGCCTAAGGATACGATGAGGAGCATAAAGAATGACATGGCATTCCTTGCTGCGCTGAGGATTGAGACTGACAAAGCAAAAAGCGGAATAAGCAATGATGTATAATCTCATCAGTCTGTATAATGAATATTGGGGATAGCGTACCGAGGACTAACAGAGCGTGTGTAACCGTGGGGGCGCCAACATCATTGACATATTTATAGTAACCCGAAACACTTGCTAACTCTACTACTAGAAATCCAATACTAGCCGAGATGTAATGCTGAAGATGATGTTGGAAATACAACAAAGTCAGACTCTTTCATGGACCTTTTTTCCATTTATAATGAGAGCGAACCTGAACGGGCAAAATCTCTGTACGATGTCTGTAACAATTGTATGTCCATAGCATACCAACAAGAACGTAAATCAATGTGAGCGCTGCATAGAACTATGATGAATAACAAAAGGCAACCTCTGGAAAACTTTAGCTAGATCATGTCACCATATCAATGAAAAGGTTTTGAAACACTGACAGCCACTTTGGGATATTCGCCAGCGGGCAAGTTGCCTTTGAACACGTTTTGAAAGTCTACCACACCAGTGTAAGACGTGTAGGTCGTAGTAGTGTCATTTGGAGTTGCACCGGCAGTCAATGGAACAGCTCCCACACAATCTGACGGAAATTCAAACAAAAATTGCTAGGTCAGTGGATTCGATTCGACAATGATTTTCCGTTATTACTCCATCACAGAGTTTGGAGCTATCACCACCAAATCAAACTTTATAGGCCGAATTCTTTGGGACTGATAGTAAACCTTCGCTTCTTGTTAACAAAATTACTCACAATATCCAGTTTTAGTCACATTATATCGCCAGGGTCCAATGGCCATACTCTCCTTCTTTGTTGAAGCCATATCAGAAGCACTTTGAGGTGTAAGCTTAACACTTTTAGTCCATATACTAGTTGACTCTTTAGTAACCCCAGCTGGTAGAGGTGCAACAATAAATTCACCCAGGTGTTCGGAGGTACATAATCGACGACTGACAGCATCAAGTGTGCAGACATATGTTCGCTATCGATGACAAATGCATGTCAGATGTGAAGTAAAATGTTATATGCTAGAAAAAACTGACATTGCTGCTCCAGGTATTGGGTGTTTTCGGATCGGACTCATCCATTCCCAAATATTTTGCATCTGCCCATTCATAAATGACTAATGCTAATTGACCTTTAGATGCAGGACCAAATAAAACTAAGTGAAAGTTGGGTTAGGATCACTATACTTCTAAAATTCAAAATCTGTACAAATTTCAAAGGTGTTCCAATTGAGTAGCTTTTGAGCGAGGTTCCGAAGACTCACTCTCAATATAAGGTTCCCGAGACCCGGCAAATTTCTGCCACATTCCAGAACAGACTGTTGGTGATTATCCAGGATATAGCGTGAGAAAGGTACCATCCGTTACAATGATGAAAGAAGCGATAAGAAAACATCAGCGATCGGGTGAACTTCGCTTCTCGAGATACGATTGATGATTCGATCACAAGACAAATGTTACCTACCCTGTCTGACATCATCCTATCAAAATGTCCAAACGTAAAAAGACATCATAAATTAGATTTCTGAAATAACGGTTAAATGACTGAACAAATCAATGGTAAAATTAAGCCTACTAACGGTATCTGAGATCAAAACCTGATAAGACTTGACAAAGGTAGTGAAGTACAATAAACTGATTAGAAATTGAATCGAGAAGGTTGACCGGCGAAATCTCATCGTATGATAATATGCCAGTCCGATCGTGACGTGGCAGGAAATTTATCGCGATTCTTTCTTTCTTGACAATCCAGCAGCCAATCTGATACAATGTAAAAGGTATGAGTCGTTAGGAGAGTCCTCGCTAGTGAATTGAGAAAAGAGATCTGGGTAATTGGCCGTCAAGGTAAACCGTAAGACTACTGAAGGATAGAAAGGTGAATGTGAGTTAGAGTATGATTATAAACTTGCATGACAAAGGATGAATCACAAGAACGAAATGAATCTTACGATGTGGAAAGAATTGATATTATCTTGTGAGTTGGTCTTGGTTGATGATGATGACTGTTTTGATGGTTCTTAATTTCGAATATGCTGAGAGGCACCAACGGTTTTAGATTTGGAATTGTAGTACAGTTTAACTTTATTCTGAGTATAGTTTTCATACCCTTAAGCCTGTTGACACCTCTCTTGACAACCAAGATCTGCAAAATATATTCACCTTCCCACCTGCCATGTCCTTGATCAACTTGCTGGCAAGGAAACTTTGGCTCAACCTGATAACATCTACAAGCTGTGAGCATATTTCGGAAATATCATGATCAAAAATAAATTGCTGAAGAACCCGCCACCATTGCTCGTGGCTTTCAAGCTTAGCTCATACATGATCCATTGGGTTAGGAAAATATGTGGAAAGTAAATATTTTATTAGGATATCCTTTTATTAAAGGCAGCTGCAGGTTCAAAAAAGAAATCTTTATGTACCAGGCAAAGCACCCAGTCAAGTAAGTTAAATCCTCTTTCTGGTTCAATTTCTGACTTCCTGAAACCATTCACATTTGATCCATTTAATTTGTTACCAATATTATGTATGATTTCTTGTGATTTGAAATCCTAAAAATAAATTGATCAATTAACACTTCTCTGTCTTCATCAAATCTGTCAAACAATCAATTTGAAACTTACTTTGTCACAGATGTTATATCATTGACTGATTTGTTTAACATCATCATACTCAGAATAAATCTTATGTATCTTCACCGTATTCAAAAATGAAATCAGGAAACTCGTCCTTCAGAAATGAACAAATTTGCAAAATTTACCTTTAACAGTTTGTTTGATGGTTAATAATCAGTGGTGTGCTGTGTGCATGGTGGTTTTGGGTGGTAAGCTGGATTGATCAGATGAAAGATCAATGGTAAAATGGTAAACTGAATGAAATAAATCATGAATTGAAACCTAAGCCTATCCTCAAAGGAGTATGTAAGGCTTCCCAAATCTGAATCTTGTCTTTGTTTAAAAGACCTTCAACCTGGCAGTGGTAAATCCATCAAGTCCTTTTTTTGAACTTCTACATATTCTTCATCTTTCTCAAACAAACTCATTGTTGAACTTTCATGACACCTCACCTTCTAAGCTACTAGTACCATGTCCTTGATCAGCTTTCTGGCAAATAACCTTTGACTAAACTTGATAAGATTGTGAAGTAGTGAGCACATATTGGTGTGGACACATTGACAGCAGAAAGCAATTCCTCAACTTGAGAGCGTGTTTGGTAAAGTATCAGAAATCTGGACAGTGTAGAAATTGCATTCTGTAAAGTGTTTTTTTCTTCATTACAAGCATTCTGCAAATTCTAGAGCATTCAATTTATAGAATTCACAGAATGCTTGTCAGATGCCAATTCTAGGTTGATTTCTAGAATTGGCTATTAGCAAATTTGTACCTTGAAGAATATATTCAATCTTTTCAACGGTTAATTTCTATCAACTATTACCTCATCCTCAGTCCATATAAACAACTATTTTTACCACTTCTGAACCATCTGGAACAGAAGGACTCTTACCAAATTTTCTATTGAGTCAAGTGGAGGGATGGTATTAACATGGTAAATAGAGTGATCTGACATGTTGAAAATGGTCAACTAACTAACACCAGAGAATAGGTGGGTCCACCCCCAAATACCCTTGGATACTGGTTGGGCTGATCAATATATTTGTCTTTCTTAATCTACAATGGGATTTATCTGAATTGTGATCCCTTTTTATCTACTAAAAATCTTGATGCAAAATGTTTGTGGTTGAAAGCTAGGCATGCCAAATTGTAAGACTTGATGTTGGATATTGTCTGACAGTGAGGTGTGCAAGAAAAAGGCAAAACTATTGCATTTCCCTCTTGAGGGGATGCACCAGGAAGATATTTTTTTGGAGATCTCTGGATGCTTTTCTTCTCACAAGAAGAGGACAATAGTGACTGAGGGAATGGGACTAAGTCCCTTTGAACCTGATTTCAGGGAGTGAAGGCTCAATGGAAGGATCTAGAATGAAAAACATGATTTCAGCAGCTACACTGAGGACAACTGAAGATAAGACTCGAGAACATTCCAGACAATGACAATAAAACCATCTCAGAAGAAATCAAAAAATCACAAATCAAAAGAGAATGAGAATGGATCAACATTATCAGTGGATGTATTTGTGATGTGTAATATTTCAGCACATCATAGCTTATCAAGGTCTGAAAATCTGTAATCACAAGGAGAGTCAAAACAAAATAGTTGGATGAAAGCTAAGCAGTCAAGTCCCTGTGTCTATAGTATGTAGCACTTGTGTGTCAACAAGTGTGCACAACTTCCTTTTCTACCTCAATAAGAGTCTGTGTTTGCTTATTCATGAGCAAATAACACACAGCACAGCTTATGAAATGTTATGATGAGCTTTGAGTGGCCTCCAGAACAGGTGCTGATCTTGGGTAAGCTGTGCTTTGGTCCGCTTCATACATGTGGGACAATTGAACTTCTTGCCACCAGATGTCACAATCCAACTCTGTGTTAGTATTTCAAATTCACACCCAGAAAAATTGAAACCATTAGAGAAACAGACCATATCAGCAAAGTGTTATGATGTTTGTGTTATTGATTGTGTAGGTCAGGGGATAATCAACTTACATTTAAACAATCTTCATGAAACATGTGGGGTACCTTCCCACATTCTAACTTTACAAGGGATTGCCACTTCAAGAATCCAGCTTTACAAATGGCACATTGTTCATAATTTTTATCACCAATGAGGTTTCCTTTGAAGTCTTCATCTTCATCTGAGAGTAATAGACTTGATAAAAATCCATAATGACCACTGTCTGCTACAAAAGTATCAAGGTGACTTTGATCAGAAATCCAGTCAGAATGAAAAAAAACTATATATTCTGGATCTCAGTGGCCTTTTGCATTTATGTCAGCTCCACCTTATTTGTGGCTGAACAAATTGCAAGCATGCACATACATGCTCTGGTGCATGGAGCTGCCATGGTACCAAGATGGAATGACTTCTATCATGGATCACCAAGATTTTATTATTATTGAAAGGGAAAGAAGTGCTTACCATTTTTCCACACATGCATTTTCAGGTATTCTTCAAGTCCTTCAATGTAAGGACTTAATTTATACATCATTCCAATGAAAAAGTCTTGATCTTCATGATATTTCTCCACATTTTTAAAATCTAGGCCATATAATTCTCCTTTACCTGAAGTGAGTACTGAATCTCGGACATTCAATTTAAGTAAACATTGCTTGACATACGAAACATCCACCATGTGCAGGCTTTCAAAAGGCAATAAAAGGTGCATGATGTAAGGGTCCTTATCTTCCTTCTTGAAGTATGCTTGAAGATGAGGCTGTAATTCTGATTGGGACTTGACCCACAGGTCAATTGCTCTGAATGGTTTATTGGTTGATAACGAAGATTCAATGAGCTGTCTGGAAGATTCATAAAACTCCTCCAGATATCCTAATATTGAATAGACATATCTGACGGCTTGGTCACCAGGAATATTGAGGGCAATGTGCTGGATACATTCCAATGTTAATTCCACATTACTGGTCTTGTCTAAAGAGCTTGTTGGAAGTGATTTTTTGTAGAATTCTGTGATTTGAGTTTTTTGTTCGTGTAGTTCAGCATCTTTAAGATACGTTCTGATCTTCAAAATCCACTCGACTCGCTTGAGACCCTTAGTGATTGCCAGCTCTTGAGAGTCCGGGTACGATTTCTCCAAGTATTTTAATATATGACACAGTTGTTCGATACATACGTTGGCAATAGCTTTCAAACTGATGTGTTCCAAACATTGCAATGTCAATAACTTTAAAATATTTGCATCGTCCAAAGATTCTACTTTAATGAATTTTTTGTACACCTCTTCAATCTTCATTTCCATTTCTGGATATAGTGCATAGTTGATAAGGCCGAATCTAATGTCCATTATCAGCTTGACTCGCTCCAGAGCTTCTGTGATAGCAAGCTGCCTCGTAACTGGATAAAAGGAGTGTAGATGTTGCATTATCTGGTATATACGTTTGATTTCTCCAGGTGTAGTTTCTTCAACAATCTTGAAACGCAATAAATGGGATATCAATGAATCCGCAATTCCCGGTTTAGCCAAAGACATATTTTGAAGCAGTTGGTCGTGTATGCTTATGAGTATAGGTGAGTCTATTCCAGTCCATCGAAGGAAGAACCCGAGGTCTTCAATCACTTCAACTCGCTCTAGAACTTCAGTCACAGCTAGAATCGTCTCAATCGTATCAGCTTTTCACATTTCGAAGGGATTCACACGATTCATGAATAGTGAAATACTCACCTTCGTCTACTGGAAACATTTCTGTTCTCGCGTTCAAGACACCATTGACCCTAGGTGTAAAGTCAATTCCTGAACATAAAATGAATACTTGCTTTTCCTATCTAGGACAGTATTTGAAGGTTAACATACCTAAGCCTTTCAATAAAAAAAGCTCCAATCCGCCTCGACTAACGCTACCTGTGTTTGGGTCTTCTCTGATAGGGTTGAGGTTCCCTCTCGGCAACAAAGATTGAAGTGTATCGAGGACACTCAAAGTCCACACTCTTTCATATAATTTCATATAACTCTCTTGTAAATAATCCAATGCGGTGATTATACTCTGTTGAAGGTAAAGATCATCGGTGAAGATGCGAGAGTTGACTTCAACTTTCTCAACCATGCGCTCCAACTCTTCAGGAATGGTGCATAATGGATCCATGATGATGCTGGAATAAAGATCACGAATCTTTTGCATTCTCTTGTAAGCAGCAAGATTTCTAGTGGTTCTGTCAGATGGGTTTGGCATCAAAGTCCTTGAATTAGCCTTAGATTCGATATTTTGGACCGCTTCATTAAATGGCCGGATGGATTCTATTTTATTGAGTCGCGCTTGTATGTAGACCCCTTCGTCGACCTGCCTGCCCGACGGGATGAGGCTGCAAAAACTACTAGATGAAATTATCAAGTACCATCCCCACAATAAAATTGTTTTCTTCATACTGATTTCGATGGGTAATCAAGTGTTTGATAACCAAAACTCGAAAGGTTCGGTTCGAGTGAGTTTTAATCAAATATTGCAGACGGACTTTTAAGATGTTGAGACGAGTCTTCAAGCTCAGGGATTCAAGTTTTCGAAAAGAAAATCGTCACAAACAATGCCTTCAATTTATGAGAATCCCCCTTCGATCAGACTTGGATCTTACCACCCTAAACCCGCCCTGGTGAGACTCCGCACCGCAAGTGTGATGCCTACAGCCCCGAGCGCAGACCGTCATTACAGCTCTATGCACTGCCACCACGCAGAGAGGACGAGTTTACTAGGTTATTGACCCAACTTCCCCCGTTTATTCTCATCTACGAGGTCCTTGTGAAACATATGGAATTTTGCATAAGTTCTTGGCTTCAGGCTGAGATTTTGGAAATCAAACAAGTCACAAACCCGCTCTTGGATTTTGTGTGCTCATCTTTGTGTCCTGATAAAGGACATAAGTTTTCCGTTGGTTATGACCAAATGCCAGCTGATTTGATTTTATGATATCATCATAATGAGTACTTTTATAACAAAAAATCTTGACAGATTTATCACCGTCAATCAAGCAAGTACATGAGAAAGAAATGAGTTTCCAGATCAAATTTCTCTGGTTAGAACCACTACCAGCAAAGATACCTCAGATTTTGCAATCCAAGGTATCCTCAGACCTACATTTCCTTGGACTGTGTTTCCAAGGAATTAATCCGAGGCTTTCTATGGCCCCGGAGATTGCCTCAGATCAATTACTCAGACACACAGTCCGAGTCTATTGCCATCCGAGGATACCTCGGATTTTAAAATCTGAGGCATCTCTGTTGGCTGTGAACAGTCAGGTTGGAGAGATATGATGTGAATTCCAAAGTTTGAAGTGTCACTTATACATGTTTGTGCAAGGCAGCACCAACCAAGTTGTATTTTGTGGGTGGGACATACCCAGTCATGGTTGAGGGCAAGAGGAGCCGTTCAGGGCCCTTAATTTGGAGGAGGCAGCCCATATGCAGAGAAATTCAGGTATCTGGATAGAATGAGGATCAGATATCAGTCTTGACTTAAGAGTGATGTATGATCGAATGAATCACAATCTAAAAGAAAGATTGAGAAAAACAATTGTTAAGTTTGATGAAGAAAAAGAACAACAAATTCCATTTGGAGTGGGACTGTTTTCTTTGGGCTTTAACCATAAGTAAAACTGAAAAGTGGTTATATGTGCTAGATCCACATATACCACCCGCCCGAATCTTCTGACATTTAGATAGTCAAGCTTACGGGATGGCGGGCCGCAGGCCGGTCTGGTTTTGCATGGTTGGTAAAACTTTTCCTCCTGTGCAAAAACCAAGAGCCGTTCCATTGACTTGCTGGGTGGGTGGGTGGTATTTTTGAATCTAAAAGAGAACCAAACTGAGGATTGTGTACCAAGATTTGGATGTGCTGGGTTCCAGGATAGTCGAGTCTGTTGGTGTGGGAATAGGAAATTCTGAACTTCACCTGTTGGAAAGGTGGAAAGTTTTTTCCTCCCGCGGCGCCGGTTAGAAGCATATGCTTTTAGCCATCTCAACTAGTACCACCATCATGGAACTCACCTCCAAGTTGTGCCTTTGTTTGCGGTACCAAAGAATAGGTTGGTCTTATATGTAAATGTAATCATCAAACATTAAGGGCCCGTTTGGGTTGTTTTCAGATATTATCTGACCTGAAAACCAAATTTTGATTTGCCCCTATCTCAAGGGGCACATCGAGATACTGGTCTTTCAGATATTGAGATTGCCAAACAGTGATCCAAAAGAGGTCAAAAGACGTCTGTTGACCTTGCGGTGATCATATTTCTGTTAGGTAACAACCACATGAGATTGTATGTATCTTTTTGTTCAACTCAAACTTTTGAAACAATCATTGTTGACCTTCATTGTTCTCATCCTACTGTAATCTTTCCATTTGATGTATCCATTCTTCTTTTGAACTCGATCTTATCTCTTTAATAATCTAATTGGTCAATTTCTTCATCTATATACTTTGATAAATACATTTTAAATTGATCTTTTAATAATTTCATCATCTAAATCTACGTTATCAAATTGTCGGTTGATTCTAGTTCTACTACTGCTCAAAGGTAAGATTGATCAAACCTTTTGAATCAAAGTATCATTGATAGCATTTTTCAAAGTTTAGTATAACTATTCAAATAAGATCCTTGAACAATATCCTTTAGAAGAATATCTAAACAAGGCAGAGATGAGATTATAAAATGATCAAAATAGTAAAAACTATTATGGAGTGAGGGTGGATGAGCAAAGCAGTGAGGATCGAAGAACATAAGGGTGTGTGTGGGTGATGAGAAGTTGAGAAGGAGATGAACGAAGAAGATAGATGGAGGAGGGGCACATCAAGATAGAGCCTTCAGATATGGCCAAAAGGCTGTATCTCGATGTGGACCAATATCTCGATATTGACAATCAGATATTGACCTCAAATATTCGAACCAAACGCTGATCTGATTTCGAATATCTGGTCGAGATTGGACCCAGATACAATGTGGCTGTATGTCACTTTTTTGGTGTGAAATTTGGCCACATCATATCTGCTCGCGGTGTCTGAACGGGCCCTAACAAATGATGTCATGATGTTAGAAAGAGAAATATATCATCTACAATGCACATATTACCACACACGTGTTATGTTAATAATGAGATGTTGCTATGCTACACTCAATTCATGCCAGTGCAAGTATGCACATTTGTTCCAAAGTGACAGTGCATTTTCAGTGACCAATGGTGATTCCATTGGTCAACACAGCTTGGATGTCTGAAATGGATCAAACAATCTGATGATTAGCTTTTTGACAGGGCATGGATTCTTGGGTGTGTTTTTGACCTCCATCCTAGCTGTTCAGAATCCTCTTTGCCTTGTAGCAGGACCGGTTGTATGCACACTGAGCAAGCCTGATTATGATGCTTGCTTTTTTGCAAGGCAATCCATCTGATTAAAGATTCAATTGTGTTGTATTGTTTATTGTGCGCAAACAAGGTGTCATACAACAATTACACAACTACAAGCTGAGTTGGCTTTAGCCATTAAACAGTGAATTGCTAATCTGTCTCTGCTGGTAATTTTGCAAGAAGGGTTGGTGCAGGTACATCATCCTCATCCCCACAAGACACATTGAATAAATACACAAGGTAAAAGCTGGAACAACTGTGGGAAAACAGGGTGGGAAACAAGTATTAGTGCAATTGTTTTCTTTGGTGGCTGTGTTTTGGCAAGATTGACTTACTGTCAAAGTATCTGACCATTTGTGAAAACCTTGGCCAGACAGTGTGTCATGAAACAGTGGCAGCTGAACTGGAAAGCTTTGTGGGTTTGTTCATTCAGATCAGATTTGTATGTTTGAATGGTGTTGTTTGACTAGTAGCTTGGACAGTAATATGCAGCACATCCTGATGAAAAAAGAAAGTTTAGTCAGAAACAAATGTATTAGAATTTTGGGGGACAAGGTTGAAGGTGATACAGGGCAATTGAGAGTGATTACAGCAACAGTGTGTACACCATCAAAGTTGTAAAGGTAACCATCCAAGACCAGAACAGTGCTGCATGTTGGTGGAGGCAGTCATACAGACATCATGTCAATGTCCTTGACGTGGTAGCACATCAACAAGCACACACAGAGAGTTTTTAAACAAATCCAAAACTCTTTTAGTAAGATTTAGACTGACATTGTTGTTGAGCACCCTTTGTGAAGAGTGATTTATTTAAAGTATTTGTTAAATCCTTTGTCTTCAGCTGGGATCAACTGACTGTCAATCTTGCAGTTGATCAGGGCAAGATGTGCCTGTTCATATGTCACCTCTTTGATGGGTCTATACCGGGTCTAAGGAAAGACCTGTGTGTGCATATTGACATGCTACAAGGATATTTACATGCTGAGAGGAGACAGGGGGTGCCTGGAGCTATGAGGGTGTATTCCAGGATTTGAACCAGAAGGCAGGGGAGATAGCTGTTCTTGCAAATCACCTGTGCAAATTGGGCCATCAAAGGCAAAAAACATTTGCCAGGTTGGTGCACAAGTGGGTAATTGGGAGGATGAGATTGAAGGATGCACAGAGAAAGGATACAATTGATTCAGCTGCCTTTTGGGTGTTTGTGAAATCGGAAGCTTTAGTAGCCACAGCCACAAATCTGAATAGGTCTCAAAGGGAGAAAGCCAAGTATAGGTCAGGAAAGTCTTCAGAGAGGGAGGGTGGAAATTTAAAGAGTAGCATTGATATTCTGACAGAGGCAATGGCTTGTTGAGTGGATGAGACCAGTGGATGTGAAGTTTTATAAGGCTTAACAACTTCATTCATTGTGTAAGTGATGGAATATAACCTTTGACAAATTTCACCAGAGGTATTGTGGGTAGGTTGGTTGGACACCAACAAGACAGGTGAGATCAAGCCATGGTGTATGAAAGGCTGACACTGTTAGTGGCAGGTCTCAGTTAGCAACTCTCACTGGCTCTCCTAAAGGCCAGCACCTCTGAAGCTTGACCAGCACTGAATCTCTGCTGCAGTACATATCAAAGCTCATAACTTCAAGCTTACTTTGGGGAGGGCCTTAGAGATTTATGAAGATCAAATGAGTGGTAAATTCTCAAGACATCATTTTGATTGAAAGTTCTTCTTTTAAACAAGAAGATGAACATCTCAAAATCAAATCTTAGAAAATCTAAAAAAATAAATCAAAAAACTTTTGACCTGTTTAAAGTTTTTATCACTTTTCATTTACTCACTCTCTCCTAATCAAGGGTTTTTTTAAATAAAAACTTATTCAAGGTTATGATATACGATTAATTCCAGAAAAAGATCAAACAAAAAAAAATCAAACAAACAAACTCAAACAGACAAGATAAGATAAAGAAAAACACACAGATAGAGATAGATAAAAAAAACATAACCCTTAATCCGAACCAAAAACCTCTACAAAGAAACCAAAAACCCCAACAAAGAAACCAAAAAAACCAAAAAAACCAAAAAAAATCATAAAACCAAAAAAATCATAAAAGAAAAGAAAAGATCATAAAAGAAAAGAAAAGATCATCAAGAAATGAAAAAAAGTAAATCCATGAAATTTAAAAGTGATTTGATATATATAAAAAAAATACTTCAAAAAAATATGTAAAGCGTGTTTGAAGAAAAAACCTGGACTTGGGATATATGTTTGGATGGATGGATAGTTTAAAAAGCTTGAGAAGAGTTTAATTTCATGATTCGTTTTTGTTGTTCAGAAGCCACTAATTGAGCTCTACCAAAGCAAACCAAAGAAGAAAAAACGATAATCAGACCCGACTGCTTTGTGAAATGAAAAGAAAAAAAAAATCCAAATTTTGTAAATCAAAAAACGAAATGGAAACCAACTCAACTGTTCTTTAGCTTGTAAGACGACTTTCGAAACTTCCATCACAGTTTGTTCACACCTAGCCACCTTGGCAGGTAACCCATTAAGTTTATGAGCTTGAGTTAGATTAGATTCTTCTTCTCTTCTTTTCTTAATACCTGCTTGAGGATGAGGATGATCTTCATCATACCCAAAAGCATGATGATGAGGATCATCAAGAACCGAAGAATAGTTTAAAGGATAAGGTTTGGAAGGATGAGATAATGATCCAGTAGATGAAGAAGGGTATTGGGATGAGAGTAATTGGTTTGGTGTACTCGGATTCGATCGGCTGTAGGATGGGTTCATGTCTAGTGAGTTGGTCGGCTGATGGTTTGGGTTTAGTACCGGTTCTAGGGATGAATAGAATGGTGGAGTGGATTGGTTTATGTTGAAGGGATCAAAGAATGAGATATCACATCTTGGATTATAAGTATTTGTGGAATGATTTCCTTGGTTTGATTCGTGATCATCTGGTTTGTTTTTGGGGGGGAAATGGAAAAGTCGTATTCATGTTAGTTAAATAGAACAAAGTATTGTCAGTATTCAATCACTCAACTTGATGTTCCTTGATCATAGAGACGATTAGGTTCTAGTTTACTCGAATGTCTTGAATCTTGAAGTAAATGAGATGGAGATGAAGATGGTTGATGATGCGAAGAAGATGTGATGATCGAAGGATAAGGTCTATGAGAAGTTGAAGCTGTTGACCATTCATTTGATTGAGCTTCCAAAGTGTTTGGAGTATGAGGAGCCGAGTTTAAGATCGAATGATTTGCTATTGATGAACTAGGATTATTATTAGCCGAGTTAGTATTAGATGTGTTGTTGTTGTTGCTTGTTGGGTTGTTTGATGAACTGTTTTGTTGGTTTAGAAACTTTGGGGTGGTGGTGGTGGATGAAGTGTAAGTGGTTGAGAATCTACAACAAGTACAATGTGAACTTGATGGATTGTTGCTTGATGAGATTCCATTTTGGTTTTGTTTAATTTTATTTTCTAAATATGAAACTTGTTCACATTTGATCTTAACCTTTTCAAAAGAATCATCATTTCAGAATTCAAGATTTATCCTCGATCATCAATCATATCCTATTCAAATCATACTCACTTCAAGGTTAGCCGTTTTTACCAAGACTTCCTAAAGAATTCATTAACATTCAGATCATTAACGTGTGCATGATTTGAGATTAGTGTTGATGAGTACTATTTGATGAACGAGAATCAGGAAATTAACACTCACCATTTCCTTTACCGCATTTTGTAGTTCAGTCACAGTGTCTTCTAAACTCTATTACATAAGAAATCGAATTCGTAAAAAGAAAAAAAAAAGAGAATCCAATCCAATCATTTAAGTAAATCAATGATCAAGAAACTCATCACGTAATCAAACGAAATCACAAAGTAAAACTATGAATGAAGAAATATAAAAATAGAAATCAGTCAAGAATCAATCAAAGCAAGTACTAACTTTTATGTAAGTTTGACGACGTAAACGAAAAGCAGCTTGAGCATCTGCATTTTTCTTCTTCTTTGCAAGTAATTCTAAATCATCTTCATCTGTTTTGATACGTTTGATTGACGAATTAGGTGATTGATTAATGATAGGTTGATGAGAATGAGAATTAGAATGATTTTGATGATTTTGATGATGATGATTTAAATTCGATTGAGAATTGTTCAAGGTATGTTGAATTAAATTATTCTGATGCATGGTATTGATACTTCCTTTTTTGGTAAACAGTGAGAATAAAAAAATTGGATAGAGATGGGTTTTGGATTGGTTTTCTTGTTTTACAAGAAAGAGAAAGAAAGAAGAAGAAGATAAAATTCGTCGGTCTTTTTGGGTAGGTAAGTAGAGAGAAAAAAAAGAAAGTTGTAAAAGGGAAAAAAGAAAAACCAGTATAAAGTTGATGATGATAATTGAATGAATGAGATTGGATTTGTTTGGTTTTTTGCAGCCAAGTGGATGAATGCGATTGGATGATCTACTTTCTCATGAATCGACTTGTAGGGTATGAAGTAAGTTGTATGTATTTGATTTCAAACTTTCAATAAAGTAAACTTGATTTGATTTGATTGGTTGTAGTTCTGATATGATATGATAGTTCTATATAGTTGATCGATCAAAAGAGTTTAGATTGATTAAAATAAAAAATTAGATGATTGATGTCAATTGTATCTTGTTGGTCACCACTTCTTCTATTCAATCAGAATCAAGTCAACAAAATGTTTGTTATTCAAGATTTCAATATTTGAGATTCTTAAAGAATCTAAAAAGTTCATAAAAAAAAGAAGAAAAAAGCAATAGAATCAGATTGAAAACTTTGTTCAATTTTCTTTTGTTTTGTTTGTTATCTCGTGCTTTTAATGGTGATGATGATGATGATGGTAGATGACTAAAACTTAAAGATCTAATTGAAATCAAGTCAGCAATTTATAGGAAGATGGATATAAGTTGGATTAAGTTTGGAAAGAGATTGATCAATTACCATCAAAGATTTGCATCAAAACTAAAGCAAAAAAAAAAAACACCAGCCGAATGAAGTTATCAATCAAATATCCACTTTAGATTGAATGATGAGATCAATGATAGCTTGGATTTGTTTTGATTTGTTTTGATTTTTTGGTAAGCTATAATCTATCTGTTTTCCAATTGGTTAAGTAATTTCTTTGAACTGATGAGATGAGATGAGATAAGATGAGATACTAAGATTGAATTGGATTGCAGAGATGACTTTAAGAAGTTTAGAATAAGGTCAAAGTGCATACAATTAGTCAATCAGTTTACTTTGATAAAAATATTTAACCTACTCAATTTCAATTTACTTTATTTCTCTTGATATTCTGATTTGACTTTACTAGTAGAACCTTTCAAAAGAAAAAGTCTTTCAAAAAAAAACCCCAAAAATTATTACACACAATTTCCAAATCCCAAAAAAAGATCTTGATTCAAAAGTTAAAATTGTAAAATAAAATGTTGTAAAATCAAAGAGTCTCTGAATCGAAAAATTTTCAAGTTAAAGTTTTTACTTTTACAAACTTTTGATTCAAAATGATCGATAAGTTTGAACTCAAAACTCAAATCACTCAACTCTTCTTACAAACCCTTTTCCGTTTCGTTTATCGTCATCGCTGCGTAGTTAAATTTAAGACCATCTCACTTGTTCAATCGATGAATTTCAATTTACAGTCAATTCAGTATTCAATTCAATTCAATTCAATTCAAACTTCGTTTTAAGTTTCTCGTACACACACATATATCTCTTTCATTCAAACATCAGTACACTTTGACACTCTACAAACTGAACCTGAGAAAAAAAATCTCAATGTAGACTAGTTTCACTTTTTTCTTTCCAAAACATTTCATCAGTTCCAATTGATCATTTTGATCCCGTGTTATTCCGTGTTGAATTGTAAGTATTACTTTTGCTAAAAAGGAAGCCCGGGTTGAAATAAAATAAAATAAAACGTAGCCCAGAATTTCGCCGCAGTCACTGCAGTGAGTGTATGTACAGCAGCAGACACAGTCAGAGATTTTGCAGGTGCAGCCCCGCCTGCAATCTCAACCAATTTGATTCAGCTACTTCAAGAGAGCCTACCACCAACCAATCAATTTTCATACTTGTCTTCTTGATGGGGTTCTGTAAATATTCAGCTGATATCAAAGTGCTCGCGGTTCGCTGGAGTCTTCGAGGACTTCCAAGATCTTTAATCCGACAGCAACTCAACAAGCAAATTTCTCGCAGATCCTTTGGCCGATGGATTGAACTCTACCACCTAACCCGTGCAGTCATACGCGATCCCGACACCTACGAACGCCGTGGTCGGCGCCAGCACTTGAATGCCACGGATCGTAGATTCATGGAAGAATTGATTCTTGACCAGCCATCCCTTTTCCTCGACAAGATTCAAGAAAAGCTTTACAATGCGCATGGGAAGATGCCTTCCATAAGTACTGTTCACCTCGAACTTCAGAGCCGCCTTATGATAAGCTTGAAGAAGGCCTGTGTCAGTAACACTCGGAAATCCTTGATGCCAAAGTTGAAATGGATGCGCGATATGATGGGCTATCCGTCCAATTTCTTGGTGTTTACAGGTCAGTCCAATATCACTTTTCATCTCATATTTTCTCGCAATCTTGTATTGAAATCCTCTGTTGTCTCACTGGTTGCAGACGAGAGCGCAGTCTGTGGGAGGGATCTGCTACAAAAACATCAGCGAAGCAAGATTGGAGTCCGCACTACTCGCAAGGTTCCTAAGATGCATCAAGGTCAATATTCACTCCTTCCAGCCATCACTTATGATGGCTTGCTGGCTCTTTCAGTTCTTGAGGGGCCGGTGAACCGGAAGCGATTCGAGAAATTTTTGAAGTATAGCTTAGTTTGTCATTGTACCTCTACTTCAATACCCATTACTCCACACTGAGATCATTTCAATGTACAGCTTCCTCGCATGAATCGATTTCCAGCAGACAATAGTGTCTTAGTACTGGACAATGCCTCAATTCATCGTGGTGGATCAATTGCTGAGCTCTGTCGTAAGAAAGGTGTGTCTGATCTCATCATCTTTCCTCTGTCGTGTTTCCAAATCGCTAATTCGAGCGGGACAATTTCAACTTTAGGTATTCTTCTTCGTTACTTACCACCATACTGTCCTGAGTTGAATCCGATTGAACTTGGATTCAACGCCTTCAAATTTGACCTTCGACGATCACAAGTACTGGCTACCAGGACTAATCCGATTGGACCAATACGAAGGGCTGCTCATAAGACATTTGGCCCCAAATTATTACCTAAGTTGTACCACCATTGTGATTATCGCACATTCGATGAAGTCCTCGATCGTAGAATGGGTCACATATGACTGATTTCGGCCAATGAGGTATTTGCATTATCCTATCTGTAGTTTTCGAGTTTCTTGGCTCATCTATTCAATTTCTTTCAAATCATCAAAATCAATCTTATCAATCTTTTCTTCGAGCGATTCGTTCTCAAGCGTCTTCGGTGCAACTAAACTTCAAATCGATCAGCATCAGACCAACAAGTTGAAGATTACATCTCTTCTACATCTCCCAATCAAATCGAGTCCACCCAAAGTCTTCAAATCCTCAACTTATCAAATCAAATCAAATCGGATATTCAGTTTCAAATCATCATTCAATACAAGAAACTATAGAACCAAATCAGATTGATTCAATGGATGAATAATCAATCCTTCATTATCAAATCATCATTCAAAACAAGAAACTACATATCAAACCAAATCAGATTGATTCATTTGATAGATCTAGATCAAATCAGTTTTTCATTATCAATCATCATTTAATTCAAGAAACTATTGAACGGAATTAGATAGATCCAATGGGTAGATTTAGTTTTATTTATAATTCTTGTAATAGAAGGATGATGGTCTTCTGGAGGAGACAATCGATTGAAATCTAAGATGAACTGTTCTCTGTTTCGGCTGAGCCCGAATATACATAAGAGACAAGATTAGGTGGATCTTGAGATGATCAAATGGGCCACGAGCACCATGTCACTCTTAAATCGATCGATCCTAGGAGATTCAAATGGTCTAAAAACACACTTCCTTGTTTTGTTGAGTGTGATGTAAGAAAGATAAGATTGAGCTAAAAAGTTCCCTCGATCCTGGGACAAACAAAAGACACATTGTGTCAAACCCAGAGCGAATCTCCATGTCTCCAATTCATCGAGATCCGGCTTAATCTGACGCTCGATCATCTGAGGCTACTGGGCTTTGGGAGGGGATCAGATCGACCAGGATCGAGCTAAAGTGTTAGCTTGATCTTACTCTAGACAAAAGACACTCCATTTCTACGCCAGGGGGGCGATCTGTGTCTTCAAA
Source organism: Melampsora larici-populina 98AG31 (assembly GCF_000204055.1). Classification (NCBI taxonomy): domain Eukaryota; kingdom Fungi; phylum Basidiomycota; class Pucciniomycetes; order Pucciniales; family Melampsoraceae; genus Melampsora; species Melampsora laricis-populina. The sequence continues at coordinate 198,130 of NW_006768786.1, forward strand.
AATCTCGAGCTTAGTTTGAAGCTCGATCATGCAAACTGACCTTACTTTGTATGGAAGGGGCACAGTACCATAATTCTTAATAAACATCATGATTGTATTTCTTTTCAAAGTTTAAATTTGATATACCCACTGATAACAATGATGGGGGGTTAAAATCCGCATAAGGCAGCATAGAGCGATCAGTTAACAAATGTTTTTGCCTGGATTTCCGAGCGGAATAGAGCAAGCAGTTAAAAAATTGAAGTTCGCCTTGATTTTGGAGCAGCCCTTCTTTCAGGCTTCATATTACTTATATGCTTATGAGCATCTCCATACAGCATAGTTATTGAAGCCTTAGACAATCCCTGTTGAGCTAGATCTTCTCGAGATAAGTGTGTCTCTGTGATCATTCTATGGTCGGTAATTTCTGCATCTTTTAAGATCTTGCGAAGGTGCTGCTTTCTGTCATCTGGTAATGTGCAGAACTTGAGGAATCCTTCTGTTCCATTTTCAGCAAAGGGATCATATGCAAAAGGAGGTGATGACGACACATGAGTAGAATCTTCAGGTGTATTCTTTCGTTTACGAGGAGTGCATGGGGTAATTGGTGGTTCGACATCGCCAGCTGGTTGCTTTTGAGGTGATCGTACCGCTTCCCCAATGGCCCCTGCGAGTCCGACCACGAGTTGAGTTATAGCGGCAGGGGTGAAGCTGTTAACATCAGGAGTTTCACTTGATGAAGTGAGAGTTTCGTTTTTGGCTTTCTTGCTGAGGTCGTATTTGAAATGGGCGGGAGGAGTATCTATGTCAACCTCATCTTTGTGCTGGCCAATGAAACACCTAAACGTCAGCTTACATAGATAATAAACAATGGTGTTGGGCTCACTCGTAGCTTAGCCCAGTCTTCTGCTTTTTCAAGCGTCAAAACAAAGTAACGAGTCGAATCGGTTGGATCTGTCACAATCGGACACCTTTTGTGGTAGCGGCCATCCATCTTGTGGTGGTCAAGAAGGTCACTTGCAAACTGGTCCTCCCGATCGCCAGCGGTTTGTTGTGTGTCGTCTGATCCACGTTCGGACTTGGGTTGGAGATCATATAAAAAGACATCAGTCCAGTTTGATGACAAGGGTTAGAAGACAGACAATCTCACCTCTTTGGTGTCAAACAAATCCCTATCAATTCCTTTTTTCACCTGAAGCTTGTGCATGCGCTCAGCTGAAGCAGCAATTTTCTCGGTGCGAGCAGCCTGAAGAAATTCAAAAACAAATGAGACATGTGGTGATCACCTGGCTTGATCAGATGGGACGGACTCACTTTTTCAGCTTGAGCTTTGACCTTGTTTGGATGAGGTGCAACATAGGTGATCCTAGACTCCCGACCGGGAAACACAGCATTGCCTTCTTCAACCCATTGTTGGACCTTGGCTTCGCTTAACTGCTTTCGAGCCTTCAAAGTCTTTGGGAAATCAGGATGTGATTTGATATACCAAGTCCACACACCAGGATTCTTCTTGCTGTTTGATGAAAGCTTGATCAATCTTTCAAGTGACTGCTTATCGTCCTTGGCAAATTCAGCACACTTTGCTTTGAGTTTCTCCAAATCAAATTGATCCGCCCTCCAAGGAACCACACAGTCAGAGCAAGAGATCTGTGAAAACCCTGACTTGACCGTCTTGCAAGGAACCCAAAATTCACAGTCAAAGTTGAAGGTATATTCGGTGTCGTCTTGATTGTCTTGTTCATTGTTGATACTTGGTTGAGGGCTCTGTAAGATGTGGAATAGACAAAGGTGAGTATATTGGATAATATACACAATAGGTGAATAGCTTGAAAACATCACCTGAGCAGTATCAGATTCCGGGGAATCAACATTGACACCTTCATTGACCAATGGATTGGATGGGGAAGAATAATCAAGAAAGATTGGGTTGACGTGCTGGTGCTTTGATTTCATATTTCAAGAGTGCTGAAAAAGATTAGGTAGGATGGATTCGTGAATATGTGGACAGTAGTAACCCACCCAAGAGGATCATCTGGACTGCGGATGCTCAGCTTCCACACCCACCGCAGTGACTGCGGCGAAATTCTGGGCTACATTTGTTTCTATTTTATTTCAACCCGGGCTTCCTTTTTAGCAAAAGTAATATAAAATTCATTTTTTTTGGAAACAGGGAATATCTACAATCTGTTATGTATGTATAGTGAACGGCAGGAAAGACAAATAACCCATAAGCAAACAAAAGACATAGATTCCACATTGATGTGGAATCTCGGAAAGCGGCGGAGCTGAGTTTTGATAACTACATCACGTGATGTCTGTGCCGCAGTTGTGTACAGATCCACGTGACTACAACATCTATGTAACCTAACTAAGTCCCTCTTGGACAAACGAGTAGTTGAGAGAGGGACTTATAGCTTATCCACGAAATTTGGCGTGTGAGCCTGTGGACCTTTGGCTGGAGCATTTTTCAAACTAACGCACTGCATTATCTTGCTTACAAAAATCCCCTGGAGCCAAGAAATGAATTATTCTGCAAATCATTCTACATACACAGGTCTTTATAGATAGAGACTTACCCCCAGGAAGGTCATCAAAACATTGATTGAAAAACTTCTCTTTCCTGTAAACTTTGAGTGTGGTTGAGAGTTTCTCAAAGACAGGAGTAAATGACTCTCTGAATCCTCTGCAACAAATCACAGAGGATGGAATTTATCCAAAACATTGAGCTTGAATAGATTGATATCCATTTGGTTTGGCATGCTGATACCAGCACAGGTGTATGTAGGATGATAAAATTGCCCCAGCCAAAGGTCCACAGGCTCACACGCCAAATTTCGTGGATAAGCTATAGCCTATAAGTCCCTCTCTCAACTACTCGTTTGTCTGAGAGGGACTTAGTTAGGTTAGCTACAACATCTGTTTCTGATCTTTCAAGTTCTGAGGGAATGTAGGGCTGTGACCCAACCCTGAGAGTTCAGGGCCGGACCCAGGGCCAAATTCAGCCCTGACTGAGCCCGATGACCTCTGGAAACTGCTCAGGGCCGGTAAGAGACTGGTGTGAAGGCGTTTTTTTGGCAAAAAAAGGGTCAGCACCCCGGCCTGGTCCGGCGCCCAAGGGGCCATATTCAGCTGTCATCGAGCAGGATCTGGATGCCCCGGGGCGCGTACCATCAGCTCTGTGAAAGGGTCCGGGTCACAGCCCTAAGGCAACGCAGCCACAGGTACTGTACCAGTACAGTATCGAAGATACTGGTACAGTACCTATAACAAAAATACTCAAAATCAAGGTACTCAGTACAGTACCTACGGGGAGATACTGTACGGAGTACAGTACCTAGAAATTAGGTACTGTAAAAAACCTCAGGCAGTACAGTATTTTTGGCCACCCCTCAATACTGTACTGTACTGGTATCATGGGGCGATACTTAGGTACTATACCGTATCGTACCTTGTACAGGTACGATACGGTATAGTACAGTACCTATGTAAGTACCTGGCACATTAGGGAGAAGCATGTATTCAAATTGAGCACCATAGAATGTAAAACAAATCTTATTAAAGAGACATAAAGATTAAAGCTAAATATTATTAAAAATTTCAATGTTGAAGTAAAATAGAGAGGAAAAGACAATTAGGAAAATAGAAATTATTGGAGGGAACACATTCCCTCAAGACCTTCTTGCACGGATAGATGCATCATTGGCAATGCATTGATTCATAATTTCCCCCGCTTTGACAAACTGGCCTTTCATTTGCACACCTTCCACTGACCACATACGGCCACATACAAGTCTCTCGATTGGTCGAGGCTTGAGCAAGCTCCGGTCTTGGGTGCAGATATCGGCAGCACAGGAGAAACCCCTCTCACAAGCGCATGATGTGCCGCTGATGGCCAGGTAATCACGAGCAAGGCAGCTCAATATCGGATACTTTCCTTTGTTCAACTGAAGAATGTTATCAAACTTAGTAATGAATTTGACCATGACAAAGAGTGAAATAAAGACAAAGTTACCTTCCACCATTCCAAAGCCAGATGAGGGTTCTCACCAACCTCTTCTGAGGGATCCTCTGCCATCTCCAGGTAGGATCTGAGTTCATTAGCCGTGTTGCGTCGGTTCTTGGCTTTGTGTTTGCGGAATTCCTCGTCTTCTTCCACAGCTCCTAAGCTTTTTCCATTTGTAGCAGCACGGTTAGAGTTAGATGTTATGGGTTCATAAGGCCCATCAGTTTCCATTTCGAGTTTTTTGTTTGCATAGGCTGTTTCAATGAGCTCCTTAGCAAGCAGGATTTCATCGGAGCCTTCTCCAAAGGCAAAGTCGAAATAATCGATTCGTAAACTTGGATGTAATATAGTTGCAAGGATAAGAGCGTGCAATTCAAGTGCCTCTTTAAGATAGGCCTTGACTCGCACGTGCATAGAGTGGTACATTGGAAAGAGCGGCTCGGCCCGTGATTGAGTCGAATCGATGTGCTTTTGAACAGCTTTCTTGAGCTTCACGTATTCACGTATTACTAATGAGCCAGTGGGACCGCTTTGCTCAAAGAACTTGGTCAAGTTCTCGAACTCCTAGTACAAGTAACCACATATTAATATTGTACAAAACTTTTTCAACCACTAAGACAACAAAGGAAACACAATGGCTTACCTGGAGAATCTTGATCAGTCCTCGCACCTGTCGCCATTCATTTGGCGATATCATAATCTTATTGAAGATTCCTCGAGGTCGGTGAAGGTCTGGAGCTAATGGAGTTTCGACAACTCGGCTTGGTCCAGCCCTGCGTGGAACGTCCATTTGGTCTTCCTTCAAGATATGATCGATCACCTTGAGTTACAAAAACAAATGTAAGTCATCAATAATCTAAAGGGATTGATATTGTGAACTTACTTCTTGGGCGTTGTACAATCGTTTCCAGCATTGGAGCTTGATGTTCCAACGTATGCCGTATCCAGGAATTGGCCTGGGGAGTTTTTCCGAGAGCATTGTTTGGCTGACGGCATCAAAGAGGGAGCACATCACTGCCGAACCACCAATCTTACGTCCTACAACATCCAGCTTAATTAATGTAACACAAAGTTAGCAAACACATACGCTATATATAAAAAAAGTGAAAAAAGTGAGGAAGGTATCTTACTTTTGTCATCAGCAAGGCGACTGCATTTGCAGCATTGCGATTGCTTGGCAATGGATCGATTGGAGGGGTAAGTTCTTCGTGAGGCCCATCGATAACACCATACCAATCAGGACTCTCCACAGCAGGCTGCAGATCGGAGTCGTCAACCTCGCGAGCATCATTTTCCTCTCCTTCACATCCTAAAGCACCTTCGGCCGTCTTGTCTTCTTCAGGGACAGCTTGTAGAGTCGTGTTTGCAATCAGAAATTCCCCAAGCATGGTCGATTTCACAAGAGGAGGTGGAGGGGCCTGGATACCGAGCAATTGAAGACCTCCACTGACAATCAGTGCCAACTTATGACACACGCATTGTACTTGGTGTGTTTTGTGGTTCCACTTAAAAACTTCGTTGTTGTCCTCGGCGTGTTTCTGGAGTTGTATGTTCATGGCCTCAGCTAGTGTATTGTGATTGCTTCCTGAGTCGTGAGTCTGGGAGATCATGTAGATAAAATAAAAGAAACTATGATGATTAGTTAGATTAGAAGTAAAACAGTGAGACAAAGTCATAAAACGAAAAACCTATCTTTGTATGTAGCCTGTGCTTGATCAGGAGATTGTTCAATGGCTCAGCCAGCCAATCTCCCTTATGATGCCATGCGATGAGCTTCAAGGCAAAGTGCCTCGTGACATAGGTCCAATCCTTCGTGACAAAGGTGACACTTGCACCTAAGAATCCATATCGATTACCAGGGGTGGTCCAAGCGTCATGTATGAGCCCAAATGAGCTTTTAAGAGACTAATACAGATCATCGATCATCGATCATCAGAAAAAGAGGAGAATTAAGGAAAAGATAATGACAATAGTGAAAAAAGGAAAGCGAAAGAGGCACTCACCTGGAGTTCATCAATCACAGAAGATCGCATGTCGAGATAGGCCTCATGTGCGAACTTGGCTACCCAGGTCCTTCCAAAAAGATGGGCGTTTGGATTGGCATATCAAAAGGCGGCGCGTAAATAGTGTAAGAAAATGGAGATCTTGAGCACGACGCAGAAGATCTGTGACAGAACCTTTTAAAAAGGTAACAACTTTTGTTTAGCCTTTGTGTTGACGAGACACGGCTAACAAGATAAAAGAAAACTTTTGAGTTCTAAACTCGTGATGACGAACCTGGAGGTTGGAACAAGGAAGATAAAAAGAAACACTTTTAAATCTGATTCCTCGATGGTAACACACACACACACATGACAAACTAACCTTTTAAAAAGGTAACAACTTTTGTTTAGCCTTTGTGTTGACGAGACACGGCTAACAAGATAAAAGAAAACTTTCGAGTTCTAAACTCGTGATGACGAACCTGGAGGTTGGAACGAGGAAGATAAAAAGAAACACTACAGAGTATAGAAAGTATAAGAGAGAAAAAGATTGAGAGTAAAGATTAAACACTTTAGTAAAGTTCAATAGTAGTGAAAATATAACTTGAGCGGTAGTGATTAAAAATATTGACTCACCTTTTAAATCTGATTCCTCGATGGGGGAAAAAGATTCAAAAGGTAAGAGAGGGGGGAGTTATAAGAGAAAAACAGCTACAGCACGAAACACAACTACCCCTAATTATTTCCCAAAGAGGAAGAACTTCTTCCGTTATTATCCTTCTCTTTAATTTAATCCTACGGCTTCATTTAAAATCATTCCTACATTCCATCCGGATTTGTCAAGTACTTCCTTAAGAGTCTTCAGACTTTATGGTTTTGAAACATTGACCAACTCGAGATTGATCCTACACTGACTCAAGCTTTCTACTCCTCCAACACACCCCCTCAAGACCATTAAGGCGCAATCACACTAAACCTAACTTACTTCTTAACTTGATGAACTGTTGTTTTCCAAGCGCTTTTGTCAAAAGATCAGCAACCATTTCTCCAGTTGAACAGTGCTGGAGTTTGATGTTGCCATTCTTGACTACCTCACGTATCCAATGATGATGAATTTCAATGTGCTTAGTTCTACCGTGAAATGTTGATTTTGAAGTTAGATGAATCGCGCCAAGGTTGTCACTTTGAAGGATCGTTGGGTCGGAATCGTAACATCCAAATGCCTCCATCATACGACGAAGCCAGAGAAGCTCCTGTCCAGCTTCAGTCACAGCTCGATACTCGGCCTCGGTAGAAGAAAGAGCAACTGTTGGTTGCAGCCTGCTTTTCCACGACAACGCTCCACCAGCTAATGTAAATATATACCCCGTTGTTGATCTCCGAGTTGACTTGTCACCGGCCCAATCAGCATCACAGTGGGAAGTTGGAAGATTGAAACTCTTTTGACCTGAGACTCGACTTGAAATCCTCCCATTGTACGTGATTCCTAAGCTTACGATTCCTTTTAAGTATCTAAAAACTTGGAGGGCGGCGTTCCAGTGAGTGATGGGCGGTCTATCAAGATGTTGAGAGAGAACTCCAACGGCGTGAGCTAAATCAGGTCTTGTACACTGAGACAGATACATCAAAGAGCCAACTGCACTGCGATAATTCAATTTGAGAAGTGCAAAGCTGTTAACCTCCTCATCAGTAGCGCGGTAGAGTTTTAAATTGGGAGTAAGAGGAGTGGATGCTGATTTAACATTCGTCATATTGAACCTTTCTAAAACTGTTTCAGCAAATCTCTTTTGGGAAAGTGAATAAGAATGAGAGTTGATTCTATTGATTTCAATACCAACTACCACTTGTGCCAATCCTAAATCCTCCATTTCCCACTTTGAAGATATTTCTTTCTTGAATTGAAGAGCATCATTACCGGTGATAGCCATATCGTCTACATGAACATAGACTGCCGTAAATTTTTGAAGTACTTCATCTGAGCGGATATAAATGCAATGATCGATTTTACACTGAATGAACCCGATGCTAACTAAATAATCTTGAACATCGTCCTGCCAAATTTTGGGTGATTGTTTGAGTCCGTACAGTGATTTATTCAGTTTCAGTACCTTGTCTTCATATCCTACAATGACATATCCTTCGGGTTGTTCGATATAAATTTCCTCTTCAAGGATTCCATTCAGAAAAGCAGTCACAGCGTCCATTTGGTGAATTTCCCACCCATTGATGGACGCGAAGGCTACAAGAAGACAAAATGACGTAGGCTTTCCGGTAGGTGCAAATGTTTCACCGTAGTCGAGACCTTCTACTTGATGATTTCCTAAAGCAACAAACCTAGCTTTAAATTTTACAGATCCGTCACCTTTGAGTTTCCGGCGAAAAATCCACATTCCTCTAATAATACATTTATTAGTGGGTCGATCAACAAGGGTCCATACACCTTTCTTCAACAAAGATTCCATCTCTTTATCACAAGCTTTATGCCAGCTCTGGGAGTCACCCGTCAGCATGGCTCTCTTGAAGGATTTCGGGTCAGGTGTTGCATTAGATACGGCGTAACACTCTTGAGGAAGACATGAGAAGTAAGATTCAAATTCACATGATTCTAAAATAGCGAGGTTACACATTCCTTTATAATTTACACTTGTTTGATTTCTTGTTGAGCGTTGTGCAGGAATTGGAGTTTCTAAACACTTGGATTGATTTGGTGGTGTTGTACTTGAAGGAGTTTCAATAATTTCATTTGGTATTGGATCAATAGTTTTAGTCGAAGTTTGACCAATGTTCGATTCTTCTAAATCATCAGAGCTAACTTGACCATCATTACGATTTGTTTCAATCGCAGGTTCAAGAAGTAATTCATCATCATCGAAATAGAAGGACCTAACACGATCTTCACTAGGGCTGGGGTTTGTATCCTTTGACACAAATGGAAATACGTTTTCGTTGAATGTCACGTGTGGGGTGATATAAACTTTTCTATCTTTAACGTCATAAATGTGATAGTTGAAATTGTCGGAATCAAAACCTACGACGATTCCTGGATTTGCGACTGGAGTGTATTTTGTTTGTCTGAGTTCCTTCCTGATAAGTCTGAAGGCTTGACATCCAAAGATCTTTAAATGATCTATACTTGGTTTTCGAAAATACCATACTTCAAATGGTGTTCTGAAGTTAGGAACAGCTTTAGTGATGCATTGATTTGTCAGAAAGACTGCAGCACTACAGGCCAAATACCAAAAAGATTGTGGAGCGCCACATTCGAGCATCATACAGCTAGCTTTAGTGATGATAGTGCGGTTTCCTCGCTCAGACACTCCGTTCTGCTCAGGAGTATGACCAGCGGTGAGATGAAGATTGATGCCGAGTGACTCAAGTTCCGGACCAAGAAGGGAGTTGAGGAATTCACCCCCTCTATCTAAAGTGAATTGTTTAACTTTACACCCTGTTTGGCGTTCGGACATGGCGATATAATTCTTAAACACACAAAAGACTTCTGACTTTGATCTATCTGTGAGTCCAAAGATATGTCTATAGCTTGAATAGTCATCACAGAACAGAATATAATATGATTCATTGCCTAATCCTTTCACACGATTGATACCACTTATGTCTACGTGTACATTTTCAAGAAACTTTAAGGCACGGGGACAAGTGTGGTTGAAAGGTAGTTTAGTATTTTTGGAAATTGAACAAACATCACAAGCTCCTAGATCCTCTGATTTAGTTAAAACACCATCCAAGCTTCCATGCTTAATCATACTGTCAAGGTAGGTATTGCTTATGTGGCCTAGACGTCGGTGAATGATTGATGAACAAAGATGAGCGGATTGATCTGATGTTGGTGCGACAGGAGAAGCCGAAGGGCTTACGGGGTCAATTACCACGTTCATGAGTCCGTTGTCGAGGATCACTCCGTTGAAGAGAGCAAGACCGTTGAGAACCAAAGCGAAGCAAGTGGGATCAGTTTGATCAAAGGTTTCCCTGACCCCCTTTTTCTTAAGAACACCCCCGGAAATTAAATTCTTGCTGAGTTCGGGAACAAGTAAACACTTGGTGAGTTCAAATACCGTGCCATCTCCGGCCTTGAGATGAACTCGTCCAATACCCTCTACAGCTAGAGTAGCTTCACCTCCGGCTAACTTGATCCGTTTGTTAGGGTCATCTACAGGCTTGAGACTGTCTAGTACGAAGAGTGCCTTGGAGTTGAACATATGGTGGGTCGCTCCAGTGTCATGAAGTCCCCAGATGGTGCCAGAAGAGTCTGTAGTGGTAACATGAGCTGACGGAGTTTCGTCAATGGAAATAACTTCAAAACTTGTATGAAGAGACATCATCTCAAGAGATTGAGTGACAGCGTTAGCTGAGGGAGTAACTTGCTTCATGCCTCGAACTTGAGGGTTGTTTGATTTCGTACTTTGATTGAAGTTCGATCTTTGGTTTTGCCCGTTTCTAGTTAGTCGTCGACAAGCAAGAAAGCCGTCTCGTTCCTTGAAGTTTTGAGGTTTAGACCAACACTTGTCTTCGGGATGAGGTCCTTTACACACTGATTCGGTGCACTTGAATTTACGGCCTCTAGACACGGAGTTAGCTGACATCTCAGCGGATTTGGCTTCACGAGTAGCTTCGGTAGAAAAATTATGATGAGTGTCATAATCACGCAAATATTTCACGACATCTCGACGAGTAAGTGGGGAGACGGTTGAATGAATAAACTCCACATTAGACTCCGGGAGACGATCGATAGAGTTGATAAGTCTTAATGCGGACTGAGTATCATCCATCTTCCCGCCGTATCGAGTGAATTCGATGAACAGATTCTCGAACTTATCAAGATACGCTGATAAGGTATCGCCTCTTGATATCGTGACCGTGCTGAGAGTTTTTGAGATAGAAGCTAGGCGTTGAGCGTTGATCAAGTAATGTCTTTCTTTTAGAAACGACCATAGAAGAAAAGGATCATGAAGAATGGAATTTGGATCATCAGGATCCGTGAGACAATTGATGGCTTGACTATGATTTGACTTGTCAAGACGGTTTAAGATGTAGTTGACAATAACTTTCTTTGTCTTAATCACTTTATCTTTAGACAATTCATCATCTGAATAATCTTTGATCTTGATATAATGATGTAGTTCTAGGGTTTCCAGATTGTCAAAGATGGACCGATTCCAGTTGGCGTAATTGCCATCCTCAAGATCATCAGTCACTTTGAATTTGCTTAGTGCATTGTTCAATTGTTGACCATACCGCTGAAGAGCGTTACCAAACACTGATGCAGGTTCTTCTGAGGACATCTTCTCAGGAATTGTTGATCGTAGATTTTCAACCGAGATGCTTTCAAGACTAAGTTCTTGTCGAGCAGTTTGATTGAATGTATTTGATTCGGTATCAGTTAGATCTGAATCTTCAGGATTGTTTTCGATGGAACTTGATGACATATATCAGAGAACGATGAAATTTTGAGGTGTCGATCGACCTCTCGCTACCATGTAAGAAAATGGAGATCTTGAGCACGACACAGAAGATCTGTGACAGAACCTTTTAAAAAGGTAACAACTTTTGTTTAGCCTTTGTGTTGACGAGACATGGCTAACAAGATAAAAGAAAACTTTCGAGTTCTAAACTCGTGATGACAAACCTTTTAAAAAGGTAACAACTTTTGTTTAGCCTTTGTGTTGACGAGACACGGCTAACAAGATAAAAGAAAACTTTTGAGTTCTAAACTTGTGATGACGAACCTTTTAAAAAGGTAACAACTTTTGTTTAGCCTTTGTGTTGACAAGACACGGCTAACAAGATAAAAGAAAACTTTCGAGTTCTAAACTCGTGATGACAAACCTGGAGGTTGGAACGAGGAAGATAAAAAGAAACACTTTTAAATCTGATTCCTCGATGGTAACACACACACACACATGACAAACTAACCTTTTAAAAAGGTAACAACTTTTGTTTAGCCTTTGTGTTGACGAGACATGGCTAACAAGATAAAAGAAAACTTTTGAGTTCTAAACTCGTGATGACGAACCTGGAGGTTGGAACGAGGAAGATAAAAAGAAACACTACAGAGTATAGAAAGTATAAGAGAGAAAAAGATTGAGAGTAAAGATTAAACACTTTAGTAAAGTTCAATAGTAGTGAAAATATAACTTGAGCGGTAGTGATTAAAAATATTGACTCACCTTTTAAATCTGATTCCTCGATGGGGGAAAAAGATTCAAAAGGTAAGAGAGGGGGGAGTTATAAGAGAAAAACAGCTACAGCAAAATTTTGCACAACTTCAGCACGAAACACAACTACCCCTAATTATTTCCCAAAGAGGAAGAACTTCTTCCGTTATTATCCTTCTCTTTAATTTAATCCTACGGCTTCATTTAAAATCATTCCTACATTCCATCCGGATTCGTCAAGTACTTCCTTAAGAGTCTTCAGCCTTTATGGTTTTGAAACATTGACCGACTCGAGATTGATCCTACACTGACTCAGGCTTTCTACTCCTCCAACAAATAGGGATCTTCCATGCGTTGCCATGGCTGAGCTGTCCTAATAACCCACATACCCAAAAGTTGGTTGAGAATCTGATGATCGAATTTTGGTACCACCTGAGCAAATGAAGTCATTGAGGTTTGGCCTTGGGTCGAGTTGTCGTCTTCAGATCGCTGTTCTGCGACGGTGAGTGGCAGTTTACAGCCAGCAGCGATTGCAGTAGATCTCTTCTGGCAACCTGGTTTGCCAGACTTACCATCCTGCGTGGAACCATCTCGATGGGCCAACAGATTTGTTGCCAAAGACGGAGCACAGGCTACCTTGAAGCCACAGTACTTGCAAGGAAACACCGTGACTGACTTCTTTTTCGCCTATAACAAATTGGCGAGGAGGTGAAAAGTAGAGTTTAAATAATTAAAAAGGGGAAATTAAATTTTGAAGAAGAGGATACATAAAGGGAAATTCAATGATAACTTACATTGATGATTGTAGTCATCTCGTCAAAGTAATCGCGAATGTTATCAAAACGGTGTTTGGTCTTAGGTTTCTTTGCAACCTTTGCATTCTCCTTGTTGGAGTCTTGCACCAAATTGATCTGGAGACTGACAGGCTGACTACTTGCATTGTTGTCACTTGCTTGCGGCGCTTGCTGAGATAGATCAGATTGAGTTTTTCGACAACGCTTTGAATGTGTCTTTGATGATGATTGTCTTGGTTTGTTGGGCTTGGGCTTGAAGCGAGGCTGACGAGATTGTGAGTGGTCCGAGGTTCCGTCATCCGTTGAAGGATCATCGCGCTTGCGTTTGGTACTAGTTGGCTGATAGACTGAACCGTTGGATTCAGAGCCATGATCTTGGCAATGGGCGGAACGGCGCGAGTCAGCAGGAACTTCAATCATTCGGGATTGCTTCCTAGCTGGGGATGGTTGGGAACTGCGACGTCAATTGGAGGAATTGCCTACGGCAGAAGAAGATGGGGATGACATGATGACAATGCGGAAGAAATGGATAGAACTATAGTATTGAGAAGATGTAGAGTAGAGTCAACAAATATGAGTGAAGATATAAAAATTTAAATGGTGGAAGTGAAAGAAAAATAAGAAACAAATGGGCATACCTTTTGGCGACAAAGAAGCCCCCGCCGATGGAACCTAATGGAAAGGCTTGGTGTTTCCATTGTCGCTTGTCTAAATCGCTGCTAAAGATAAATTAACACCACATTGGTCAGTTAGAGAAGGTAAGGAGGGGGATCTAGATCAAAAAGGGTAGATTGATCCATTGGGCTTACCAATTAGGCAAGATCATGGCACAATCTTTGGTGGCCTTTGTCGTTTGAGGTTGTTTGAGGTGATGTATTGGGAGAAAATCGGGATCGGATGTATTCTGAGCGAGGAGGAAGGGCTGGTACAGTACAGGTACTTGCCCGGTACTTGCCAGGTACTTCGCAGGTACTTTACCGGTAAAGTACATAAAGTACCGGGCCAGATACCCGGTACTGTACCTAGTATCACGATACTGACAGAGCCGGTACTGTACTGGTACCTTGGTGACCGGTACTATACTAAGTACAGTACCTACACTGAAAAAAAAAGTTTGTACGCCCTGTAGTACAGTAGTGGCAGCCAAGGTACTGTACTGCCAGGTACTGTACTTGTACTTTTAGGTACTTTACTTTACTATACCAATACTGGTACAGTACCGGCTGCTGCGTTGCCTAAGGGAATGTTTGGTTTACAACATCAACTCTTATAACAACGCTGGCGACCAAGCCAGTTACGCTCCGGATATTGCTAATCACAGGGGCAAAAACAGATGCTCACATAGGTGTGAGCATTGAAATTTTTGTGTTTTCTTCAATGTTTGTTCAATTTTACTTCCCATTTCTTTCCCATTTCTTTCCTATTTCTTTCTGCTTGTCAACTGATTTTGTGATCAACAGGAACTGAGCAGACAAACTAAGCCTTCCTCAGGCGTTATTCCTGAGCAAAGAAGTCTGAGGAAGGGCTGATCCATCTGCTCAGCTGATCCTGAGCGGCATTCCCTGGTTCAGTAGGTTCCAAGGGACACCACTGATGATTAGATTAAGGGCTGAGCTGAACTGAGTATTCCCTTAGCTAAGTCTCTGCAGCATCTCTTGGACGGATCACAGAGGGCCAGGCTTGCCTCAAGCTTCATGGCTCCGGAATGAAGCCTGAGGCCCATCTGCTCAGTTCAACTGAGCTGCTCAGCTATTCCTCAGTGGCATTCCTGAGATCAGAAGGATCCAGAGGATTCCACTGCTCATTGGCTGAGGGGCTGCTCAGCTAGTCCTGAGGGGAATTCCTGGGATCAGAGGGATCCAAAGGATGTCACTGAGTATTGGCTGAGGGGCTGCTCAGTTGATCTCAGCCCCTCAGTGTGAACAGCTTTATCCAGGGAAAATCACTGAGGATTAGTTGAGCAAATGGGATGGCTCTTTTATCAGGCTTCATTCTTTAGCAAAGAAGTCTGAGGGAAGTCTGGGCCATCAGCGATTCAGCCAAGGGATGCTACTGAGTATTTGCTGAGCAGCACAAAAGGGACACCCGTGTTCAGGCTTCTTCACTAAGAAATGAAGCCTGAGGAAGGTATAGCTCATGTGCTCATTTTCATTTTGAACAAATTGCTGAGTATGCAGTGACTCATGAGCTGATCCCAAGTACTCATCTGGACTCAGTTATTGCTCATCCAAGATGAAAATGGGCCTTCTCAAGAAATGTCAAGCAAAATATAAGCAACACAGGCTGATCACCTGAACACAACCAAAATTGCAAA
Organism: Melampsora larici-populina 98AG31; assembly: GCF_000204055.1. Lineage (NCBI taxonomy): Eukaryota > Fungi > Basidiomycota > Pucciniomycetes > Pucciniales > Melampsoraceae > Melampsora > Melampsora laricis-populina. Next base: position 213,372 of record NW_006768786.1, read on the forward strand.
TTGAATGAATCTGAAAGAAAATGAATCTTTTTTGGAGAATTCAAAAAAGTCTACAATGCTCACATGTATGTGAGCATCAATTTTGGCCCCTGTGAATGTAGTGATCATGTAGTGATCATGTAGTGATAATGTAGTGCTAACACCACGGGAATTAATGGGTTCAAAACCCGATTGAAGAAAGTTGTGGTGACCGGTCCACAACTTTCTTCAATCACCAATTACGTTTGCAATACGTTTGCAATACATTTGCTGGATACCCTTGAGATACCGTTTCAACACATCAAAACTGTCATATGCAACAACAACACCACAGGCCATTTTATCCTTGCTTATCTTATCACAATTTGGCACATGTCCAGGAACAAGATTAAATGAGAGGTACAACCATGGCTCAAGCAAGGCAAAATTTTCCTCTGCCAATAGAGAACTGAACATCAGCCCAGTTAACTACTCACACCTATGCGCCAGGGAACAAAGCTACTCAGGACTAATCATAAGTTTGATGAATGTATTGTGTGACGGTCCAAAGAAGAACTTTTCAAAGTAACATGTATTCTCAAAATAAAAGAATTGAAAAAATGTAGTCAATGGAACGTCTGATTCAGGTTAGTTTTGTTTGATATACCAAGGTACATCACACTTCTTGTGAGTCGTTTCTTGATAAGAAACTTCAGCATGTTGAGATGCAAAGAACCTGTAAGAGGCTTGACTTGGTGTGTTTTGCTTTCAATATACAAATTGAATCAAAGAGCAAAAGCCAAACAAAAAGGTGATTGTACAGAGATTGAACACAAGAACCAAGTTGGTTTTGGTTTTAATTCCTAATTATCACAGATGAATTTTTGTAATCCAATCACTCACTCCAAAATAGAACTGGTGGATTCAAATTGGAATGATGATCAGAAAATAGGTATCGTCCAAGAGTATGATGTCCAACAGAGCTCAAAGGATGGATTGAGTTTGGCTTCAGTGGCAACGTTGGTACAGAATCACATACCACTAAGTTTTGCTGATGTTGTTTTTGAGCAATCTGATTCTCAAGCTCTTGTCGAGTTATCTTCAAATCATCATCAGACAAACATGGATCAAGAATCAAAGGGCTTGTGGTGTTGTTGCATGTGATAGTTTTGATGTGTTGAAACGGTATCTTGAGGGTATCCAGCAAACGTATTGCAAATGTATTGCAAATGTAATTGGTGATTGAAGAAAGTTGCGGACCCGGTCACCGCAACTTTCTTCAATTGGGTTTTGAACCCATTAATCCCCGTGGTGTAATGTAGTGATGACGTAGTGATGACGTAGTGCTAATGTAGTGCTACCCTCAACACAAACACCTCTGGTTGCAGCCATCAGTGCCCCCTTCTGAGCCACTGCTTTGCAAGTGACCTTGCATGGTGGTAACCAACTTCAATTGTGACAGTCAAAAAACTTTGAAAAAATCATCAAGCACCTTTCACAGTAGGTTCAAGAAGAATTTGGTAACTTCTTTTGAAAAAAGTCATTGGTACAGCATCAAGCCAAAACCAGAGAAAAGATTTGTTCACACATTTTTTTTCTTGGTATTATGCATGTCAGAGGAGAAACAACTTCAAGTGATAGACAAATCTTGGGTTTTGGACTGTAAGAAGATTTTATAAAAGACAATCTTAGGGGAAAAGGTTTTATTTTTGTGCTGACAGTCTTTGCTGATTTCTCCACTGATTGGCTGAGGATGATTTATCAAATGTTTTTCAACAAGGCCTGATCTTTACGTAGAATGATAAAGTGGATACTAAACCCCTGTACTGTTTGAGATAACACCAGAAGTTCATGAGTAACCTAAGGTACCCACTTGAGTCATCAAATGTGATCCACCAGTCTGAAGTCAAACAAAACTCTACCAAATTTATTTCAAATCTCTTTGTGTGTGCATGTTGACATGTGATAAGTTAACAGACATATTTCAACCCTCCAGCTGTGAGTTTGTTGCATGTGTTAGCAAAAGGCATGGCTTAGGGCTAATCTCCTCCATGACCAAGCTTCACCTTTTGTGTCACATAGGAAAACTGGATTTGAAAACAACTGTAGGTTTGAAAACCTCAGTCCCAAAGACAGTTTCAAACTATTTACACAGCTCACCAAGTTTTCAAGCCTTTTAAATTCCCTGTCACCTCTCAAGTCATATGTACAAGCAAACTCAATTGAAATCCCCTTCCTACTGACTGCCACCTAGCTGGGGTTGGATCAGTGCTATTATGAATGGACCTATACCATGAAGAGAAATCAATGTCCTGAGCCAGGGCTCCACTAACCAGCTTGACTCTCAGCATGACTAGATAGAATAATGGTAGAGCAGATGTATGTAAGAGATAGCATTTGCACATAAGATGGACTCAGTGAAGGGAATAGTGTTACTGGACAATCACAGCTTTGGCTAAGTGCGTAGCTCAGTCATGCTAATATGATGGCCAGGATGAAAACTGAAATCACAGTGGTGCTAATGTTTTTCTAGTGTGATTTGTCTAGCATTGGGAGTACCACTTGAGGAAATTTGATGTTTGGGAAGTTGAATTGAATAGAGGATGGCTAAAGAAGTTAGATATAGAATGGGTTTGCAAACATGAAATGAACAGGATCTGGTACCCCAAACCACGTGAGTCTAGCACATCTTGCCCATGTGTGAGCGGACCATGAGGTGTCAAAATGAATGTGAACTACAAAATCAAGCTTGAAAGTTGAATTACCAGCATGCTGCCCAAGTCACCAGTAATTCAAATCTGTGAGAAGAACAGAGAAGGGGGGGATCATGGGCAAGTACATAGCCACAGAGCGCCTAAGCCTTGTGCCTCCAGAGAGGAAGGGTCCAAGTAAGCTTGAGGCTCCTCATCACCTCAAGGTGGGGTGGGCTAGGACCATGTCCTCTGGGGTGGTTTCAGGCACTTTACAAAACTCAGAGCCCAGAGAGTTCTGGGGAGTCAAAGCACTCAGGGCTCTAGAGATATTGAAGTGATAGCTCAATACACCTCCAGGCTCAAGGCACCCCCCACAGTAAGGTCAACTTACTTTAACCTAGTAGAGGGTAACATAAGGCTGAGATTTCAGAGGCAATACTTCTTAGCTTGTGACCTAGTACTTACATGTAGAATGGAGATGGGAATTCACACAGATTCTTGAAATCTGGATCACCAGCTAGGAAATCTTGGTGCTCTTGAGTTGGTGGTTAAATGGTCTTCTAAACTGATTGTAAAGAATTAACTTTCAATCAAGTGATATAACAATCATTTGAAAGGATAAAGATTAATTCAACTCAGTTTGAAGTATAAGAATTTCAAGAAGATGTACAAAGTTGATTGAACACAAAATGACCTCAACCATTAGAAAACAACAAAAAAATTGAGAATAAAAACAGAAAGAGGTACTGAGTAGTACAGGTTTTTTTGTCAATGTATATATTTACCAAGTTGAAGTCTTGTAGACTAAATAATGTCTTTTGAGGTGTACAGATATGCTTAAAGATTGTGTTTCAAGGTCTTACATGAATAATTGATACAAGTTTTCAGGTAGTTGCCCGGTTTGTGTGGTTCGGGAGTACATCAATCGACCTAAGAGGTGAGCTAAGAGATCTAATATCAGTTCATCTTTCAAAGGCATCTGGTAATCTAGATTGGAAACTCACCAAGACGATGGTCTACCTATACCTTTCAATCCATCATACACAATAAATCAATTCGATCCTTCCCAAGATTTTGAATTTGAATGATGGATTGGAATCCCATTCAAAAGTTTATTATACCTCATTTGTCGAGCCAACTGATCTTTGACTCTCTCTCGTTTGAGTAACCTGATCATGGGAGCCAAACTAGCCGAAACATGATCTTTTTTCAACTCTTCATCAATCAGATTAAACGAACTTAATTGATAAAAGATCGGTCTAGTTTCTAGGGCTTTAGTTAATTTGTTTTTGATGATCAATCGATTGATCTTTTCGGATGTTTCATATGTTTTGATGGATGTAGGTGAATGTAAATAAGATCCAGAATTGATTTTAGATTCTAGATTCAATCCTTTGAGTTTCTTGGTTTTTGCTAAGTCTAATCGGTTAGGTCGGTTCAGTAGATAAGGTTCTAAACATGTGGTTCCAACTGATCTTAATCTGTGTTGATGTAAAACTGAATCATTTGCTAAAGTCATTAAAAGTTGATGACCTGTTGATTTAAGTGAATCTAAATCTGGAATATCTAAACTTGTGAAGATTTGGAGTATGATGGTGATGGGTAAGTTTAGGATTGGAAATGGTTTTGATGGGTTTACTGCTAGCCATGCGTTCAGTTCTGATTCTGATTCTGATTTTTTGTGTTGGATTTGGGTTTTGTTAACTGAGGTTCGTTGCATTTCCTGAGTTGATGGAATTGAAGTTGAGCTCGCAATTTCAGTTCGGTTCAAACTTGATGAAGTTTCTTCAAGATTTGCTAGTGGTGAAGACATCTTGGTATTAAAGTGTTCGAGATTGAAATTTGGATTAAGATTTGAAAATGAGTGGCGAAAGAGGAAAGATGTTGCTGAGCATGATTGGTTTTATGCGGCTCTTTTCTGACTCGGTAGAACGTGAAAGTAAAATAAACAGGGACTAGGAAGGGATATATCTATTCGGTCATCATACGTAGTCAAGCAGACGTACGAACGAAGTGGATTGCTTCACATGCTGTGCAGTGTGCAGTCAGGACTCAGAACCTTTCGAGTCGACACATGTCACAAATTGATGACAGGTCACTTCTCAAAACGTCATCTCCATAATCCAAGGGTCAAGACTCAAGAGATCTGAGAACTCTTTAGTCGAAGTCTTCTATTCCTACCAAACCTCGTAGACCAAAAACGTGCAGGGGTGAAGCAGCTGCCTTTAGGTTCAGATCCAACATTTAGCTCCTCTCTCCCTTCAAAAAATAACGTACAACTCACTTTGTTATTATAGACATCCATTCTCAACAAATCTATTACTATGAACAAGTATAAAGGGTTAAAAAGGATACATAGATAGTGAAACTAAAGATATGTACAAGATTCATAGCTGTGTCCTGCACAGCTATAACCAGTCAATAACAAATGGTAGAAGTACTTATTGGGGCAACTTCGACACACCTTCAGGGAAATATAAAGCGATCCGAAAACATATTATGTTTGATCCATAACCAAAGAACCTATACGAACATTTTTATCCTCTTTTGTTGAGCTTGACTTACACCTTTGTGCCGTCTCACATATTTGGGTGTTGGTGACATTTCATTGCTGATAGATTGAGATGAAGAACTTGAAGCTCCCAATGAAGATGAACCAATTTCAGTATCTTCAATATCACATATATCCTTAAAATCATCAAAGTTAAAATCAGGATGAGATTTTTCTAGATTTAATATAATTTTATAAAGTTGTATCTGGATTTCTTGGATTTCATTTTCGAATTTGACCATGACTTTACTTGAATTTATAACTTCTTTTTTGGTTGATAAATCGATTTTTGATAAAGGTTTAGATGATAATTGGGCATTCATTCGCTTCGCTTTTTCGAGTCTAATAGAAAGTTGTGCAATTCTTTCTTGAAGTTGATTTATTTCTAAAAGACATTGTTCATCTGAGTCTAGTGATGTTGAAGATTCAGATATGGATGACGATGTACCTAAAGAAGGTTGATATCTGATGGGTAAAGGTTTGATGTCAAGATGATCTCGGGTTTCTATTGACGATGTACCGACAGATTGGCCGTCTTCCTCTAACTCCATGGCAAGGTGATAATGTTGATCGGAATCCCCTGAAAAACTTGATTGAATGTCAGAGACCTCATCTGAGCCGGATTGTTCATATGACTGATTTTTAGACATAGATGATGTAGACAAGGCAGGTCGATGTCTCATTGGTAGAGGTTTGATGATACGTCGATTTCTAGACTGGGCTGACTTTGAACATGTACGAAAAGATTGGTCGTCCTCTTCTGAGTCTATACCGATTTGATGATATTGATCATATTGCTTACTTGGTTGGCTTTCCAATTGTACCTCCTCCGAGTCTGATGATGCCGGACGTTTAGGCGCGGGGAAAGTAGATAGGGTAGTAGGGCCTCCGGATTGTAAAGATTCAACGTCGGACTCGTATCGATTTCCGCGTTGATTTGACGATTCACAAATGAAATGAGCGTCTTCTCCGTTCGGAGTGATTTGATCTTGCTGAGAATCATGTACAACCACCACATTAAGCGGATCACGCTCTGTATCGCATAGCCACCTGAACAGTAATGGATTGTGATAAAGTGCTTGAAGTGACTGCAGCTTTTGATTTGTCAGCAACTCCAACAACAGTAAGGCTTCTGGGACTGTTAGCGTTGATAGATCCCAGAGCGATTGTAGCAGCTGGATCCGCTCTCTCATAGATGGAGGAGAGTCTCTCATGAGAGATTTTAGCAAGCTTTCGACCGAGTCGGATGATTCGGGTGTCGACATCTGGAAGTAGAACGATTCTTGGCGGTTTGATGCTTCCTTTTTGTTCTGGCAGTTCGAAAAAAATAGAGAGAGAGTATGTTATTTCTTGGTTGAAGCAAGACCTTATCAAAGTTCTTTTGGAAACATACGTACGATCTTATTTAACTTTTTGTTGAAGGCGCGTGATTGAGAATGCTATGAGTTGATACGTGTTTGATAGTGCTGGTATGCTATTCTAACTTATTGAGCGATTAGCTGAGAGGAGTTCAGGCTGTGGCTAGGAAACTCAAAGGCTGAGAACAGAGGTATTATAGCCACGAGCCACAGAAAGTTTGCTTTGAGGTGAAGTTGTTCAAGATTAGTAAAAAGAAACGCTAAAATAAAAGATGACAAGGTAGGTTCACAATCAATGTTTTTCGAGATGAAGCTACGGTTTGCTTTAAAAACTGGGAGGAAGCAGGATGAGACGCAAATATATGTGCTCTTGAGATCACGCTGTGTGTAGTAGGTCTCATAGACAGGCAAAGTGAGTTGAGGATTTATTTCAAAGGGACAAGATGGGCGTCCCCCATCACAGCCCCCTTATGCAAAGTAACTCGAATGTTTCAATGCGGAGTTGGTGTCAATGGGGTGGGTGACATTTGCGCTAATCGATTTACGCGTAATAATCAGCTTAGCAACTCTTGAGAATTGACAAAAGCTACAGAGAACAAACGAAAGAGATAAACGAATTCTACGATGGTTGATTTGATGTGCTTTATCAGCGGGTAAAAAACCGCTAACTCGGAAGTTGTCGATAGTGAACTTACGACCAAGCTCTTATCTGGTCATATCACCGTTTTCATATCTTCAACGATTCTAAAGGAATGATCGAATTCGATCAGTTTCTTCTTCTTTTCGCCATTATCTCCTTTGTCTTTTTCATGTTCAGGCTGCATATAACCGTCTAATTCAGATGACAGAATCAGCAAGTCTAAATAAGGCTTTATTTCAATCGTCTTTTGTTGTCAATCCTACCACATGGTGAGCTAACTCATCGGTCTCAAATCCTTTGACTCATCAACGTTACCCATGACCTCCAGAGCAAAGATCTACTCCTCAATCATCACTCACTTGTATTATTAACGCTTATATAGACAGCGCCACGAATTCAAAGACCATAGCACACTTGACTTTCAAGTATTGTTGGCTTTAGCTTTTGAGAAATAAAGTGATGGGCAAGTTATTTTTAAGTAGGTAAAGCAGGATAAAATAATTCAAATCGGGACCCTTGAGTTTTATCTAGGCATGTGATTTAACTAGATTTAGAGGTTTGGTAGGAGATGAAGAACTTGATGCTTGCTGGTGTGCTAAAAAGATTTCAAAGGTGCTTTTTCTCAAAAGAAGAACATCCTTTTAATCCCAAAATTTCAGATTTTCGGACAGTCTCTTAGTAGAGGATCCTAAAGTTTTCTCTGGTGGAATCAAACCGCTTTTGCTGAAGACGATTACTTTGGGTAAATTTGCGGACTCATCACTCGCAAAAATTTCAACTGTTTTGATAGTAAGGTTTTTATGTGGTGATGATAGCTATACTAGGCTTTCAGAACAGATCACATTTCAAAGAGTTGACTACTTCCGATTACTGACTACTTAGACTAGTTCTAGAGTTTTTGTTATCTACTCGAACCAGCTTTGAATGCAATAGCTTGGTAGATATTGGACTGTCTAAAGTCGGTTAAGAGACTTGACCAATTTTTCTATACTCATCCAAATGCCTCTTATTTCCCTCTTTCCCTCTTTCCTCGTCTTTGATCTTTTTCTCATGAAGATCATTCTCATAAAAGTGATTGTTACTATTGACCGCTCTATAAAACTCGAGCGGGAATATTTAATACTCAACCCTTATTTGTGAAGATCTCTCGTACTACAGAACAGTGACTCAATGATTAAATACAAAACCAACAAATCGATATCTTATATAGGCATCTATCTCATCAAAGCACAAACAAGGTGATATAATCTAAGTATAAAGCAAGAAACCTGCTGGATGATCTCGAGGACGAGGTCATCTCAATATATACATATGGCGTGCTGTACGCCGTACCCGCTGCGATAGACAAGCCCGGACTGGACTCTACCGAAACAAAAAAACACGATAAAACCGATGACACCGAGGCATGTGAGAACAAGAAGCACTTTTCCACCAGAAGCCGTAGTGGTTTTGGGGGTAGAGCTTCGTTTGTCCGCCGGTTGTTCACCAACGACGGTAGCAGTCGCATTTACGCGACTATCAGGATTATCGGAATGAGAAGAAACATGAGTAGCTATATCTGGTTTCTCCATGGTGAGAGAGGTTAACTTACTTGTGCGCAACGTTATTCACCTGTTGGCTTAGGTGGTTGAATTGGGTTACCAAATCTGACTGATTCGACGATAATGATTCTTTAATTTGTGATACATTAGATGCTGTTTCACGGACAGATTCGCTTTGTTGTTCTTGCTGAATCCTAAGCTGGTTGAGTATATCTTGGATCTTTTCTAAAAGCGTGTTAGGTTCTTCGCTTAATGTAAGTGTATACATCTTAGAGGACATTCTTTTTATAAGGTTTCTACTTTTTTGTTTGAAGAATTCGACAAGGATAGATGGATGTTACAAATCACACTTTTCAATCAAGTTGATCGAAAGATTCTGAGAGACACGTACAATTTTCTTTAACTTCCTTCTTGGTAACGCGCGAGTATTTGATTGATGATTATACGAGTTAATGGGTGTTTAAGGAGGTCGGAATGCTGTTGTGAATTATTGATAGATTAGTCTAGGAGAATTCAAGTCACTGGTAAGGGAATATCAGGCTTACGAGAGAAATATTATTATAAAGTGTGATAAGAATTCTTTTGGAGTGAATCTATTCAAGATCAATGAGAAGCGATACTGAAAATAACAGATGTCAAATTAGGACCACAATTTATATCCCTCGAGTGACCAAAGAATTGAAGAGAAAAGAAAGGAACACGCTGAAGTCGGCACTTCAGATACCAGCGTGTTCACTGCGCCAAAACGAGCGCAGAAGTGACCTGAGGATTCATTCAAAGGGATGATTAATGGGTTTCGTACGTAGGCCCCTTTTCGAACCGATAGCACCGGATGTTTCGATGGAGGGTTTGAATGGGTAAAATGCGCTGGTCAGTTTACGGCGACGCGCAATGAGCTTCATAAACACCCCTTTCATGGAAATCAGTCTGACGTCCATTTCTTTTAGATTTTTTTGATGATTTGAAATACCTGAAAAGCGATCCAAGAACAATCGTAAAACTTTAGATACATACCCCGAAAAAGTTAGAGAATGGATTGTGGTGATCTGAAAAATGAGCTACATGAAATCCCCTTTCATGGAAATCAGTTTGATATCCTTTTTTAATTTTTTTTACTGATTTGAACATTGGGAAAAGTGAACAAATAACAATCGTAAAAGTCAAGATAACCAATGATGGAGACTGAGATGGTTCGAAAAACTCGCCGTGGAATCCAATCAAAAGTTGTCAATGTTAACCTTTGACCTTGATCAGATCACTTGCTTTATTTCCTATCTTGTTTGCTGAAGAATCTTCCCAACTTTCTTTGGTAAAATTCATCCCGTCTCTCAACAAGCCTGAGCAAGCCTTTTGACAATCCTTTGTGCCTTTCAACTTTGCATGAGCACAAGTGGGCCGCGTGGGCAATGACAGGCAAGCCGCAACGTGAAGTGGCCTTGTTTTGACGCGGGTCGAAATGTGGACTGCCCATTGGGAGGAGGGCTTTATCCGCAGCGAGGCTCGGCCACGCTCATTTCGCCGACCATGCTTGAGGCTTGCTGAGCCCTTCAGCGTGAATGTGATTGCTTGTCAGCAATCGAACTTTACATGACCAGCCGATCAAGATGCAAACAGCCGATGAACAAAAGCTTTTCCAAACCGACGCCCAGTTAAAGATGTGAATTTCTTCAAATTTAAACCTGATGGTCCTTACCCCTCACCATCCAGAACTGACAAAAAATCTAATCTGTCTTCAGAGCCGATCTAAGGCTTCAAAAGTCTCTAGACGATAAGAAACCAAGTGCGGCTAATGGATATCCAATGGTCCTTGCAAGCAAACCCCTCAAAATTATTGTCGAGGGTGACGATGTTTATGTAGCTCAGAATGGATTCGTAGCTCAGCGAATCGATTTGAAGGTATTGTGCCTCAAGTCCAATATCTTCAATTCAAGTTAACTGACTTTGATCAAAAGTCGATCAACGACTTTTTGTTTTCTCAAAAAATAGACAGGTTCGGTCAAAGGTACTTTCAAAGGTCACGCAGGACCCGTTACTTCAATCGCGATATATGATATGGTCACGCCTCAAGGATCACGAAAGCTTTTGATTACCGGTTCTTGGGATAAGACAGTGAAGGTTTGGGATGTAGAAGTGCGCTCAGAAATCGTATCCCTTCAATCTCACTCTTCAGTTGATTTCAGCGGTTGAAGACAAGCTTCATGTTGTTCAGACTCAAATCCAATTTTCGTCATCCGCTGCTCATCAAGATTTTGTTAAATCTGTGGAGATGATCAAAGGTCTTGGACTATTTGCATCTGGATCAACCGACCGAGACATTCTGCTATGGGATATCAAGACAGCAATTGATACATACGATTGGGCCCAAATCAAAGCGGAGCATCGTGCTCGGAAGATTGCCCTCAGCAGTGCTCGATGCCAAGATAAAGTGACTACGGTCGAGGGAGCGCATATTGTTGCGAGTACCGACGTCTCTAACAAGTCTTCTATAGAAACTCAAGACGCCCGCAAAACTAAACCAGAAGGCTCTAATGGATCATCGTCAAAGGCTGCGCCTGGTCCCTTATACGACCCTATCTTACGAGTCGGAACGTTGAAGTCACATACCCGTCCGGTCGAGGCTTTAGCTTGTCATCCAATCTGCAATATAAACGATCCATCTATGGAGGACAACTTACTTCCTCAAGATCGCGATACCCAACAGCCTCACCTCTTGATCTCTGGTGATACAATGGGAGCTTTGAAAGTTTGGTGCTTGCGGCCTACTGGGGATCGCGTGCAGGCCATCAAAAGTTCTCTAGAATTCACCAGCTCGTTGCATCAGACGAGTATCAATTCCATCCAAATTATCAAGGATGATGATATACCACCTGATGTTCGACCCACCGCTAGACTCTGGACTGCCTCTGCTGATCATTCGGTGTTACTTTCTATCCTGGATCTTACTTTGGATGCATCTGTTCGAGTGACGAGTGTACTACGGCTAGAGCAGCCATATTATATCCGATGCGCGCTTCAACTACCTAGTCAAGTAGCTTTCAATTCAATGCTACCTAATTGGTTGATCACTGGTAGTACCGACGAAGGTATTCGAGTTTATGATTTAGATCAAATTGACGACGCAGTCGACTATACTTCTGTCATGTTCAATCCTCGTCCGAAGTCCAACAACACTGAAAAGAAGCTGCAAGACGCCTGGTTTGGGTGTGTGGACGCACATTGGCACGAAGTCACCTCACTCGGGATTTGGTTCGATCAGGCTAGTTTGCAATCATGGGTGATTAGCGCAAGTTTGGATGGAACTCTGCGTAAGTGGGAAATCGGCGCACTAAGAACACGGTTCACCGTGCAAGAATCTACCCCTAAAACTTGTGTTGAGTCTACTTCTGAGGAAACAGATATGAAGCTGAGCGCAGAAGAGTAAGTGACTTCAATCTTCAGTCAAGTTGAACATCTCATCTCTAATTGAAACTCCATCTTTTGCTTACAGGGAAGCAGAACTGGCAGAACTCATGGAAAGTATGAATTGATCTGCAAGATCTTAACATTTGCTATTTGAGAATATTTATAGGCGTTCAGATAGCCTTAGTCTTCACATACACATTGTCTTGTTGTTTAGCTCTTGAAAGCCGTGTTGCGGGCAGGGGTTAACCTTGCAAAAATTAATGCAAATAAGATACCTAATCCAAGCCCATATTAAGATTGTGTTGATCCAAGATCCAACATGCGCACAAGATAGAATTCCTCGTCCAAGGGTGTCTGATTTGGGCTATCTGCCATATACATAAGTGCCAGGTGAGTTTGGTCCGAGTCCCCAATCATCCCCTGTGTGTAAATGCGAGTGTGATAACGTGAAGACCCCCCTCCCATCACGAGCTTTGGATCCAAATTGCAATCCTCGGCCTATCTCAAGAAATGATTTTTTTGGATGCTATTAATTCCAAAACAAATAACCAGTATTAACAAGGTAAAGACCCAAAGATGTGGATGTATGATAATGGTTTCTGATCAGTTGACCTGATTACAAACTAGGAGACTCCGGACCAAGAAACGTATGTAAGGGGTCCGGTCATTAGTGGTCAGACCACAAAACCCTCTTCAACTCTGAATCAAGGTTGTGCGGGATCGCAAGTTCATAGTGACTTCAAGACGGTCAGTCCATTAGATAAGTGTGATTTGTCTGTCATACCACAGGGGCCTTGCAAAGCAGGATATTTGTTTGGGATGTGATGACGGCTCTTCTGCTCACGATTCGGATGAGGCAAAGGCATGGTTTTGACACGCTCATCTCTGACTCATCTTATCGACTCATTCCAGGTTCTAGAGGTGACTATCATCTGAGGATGATCGACTTGTATACATTTCGATAATCAAATCTAACCAGTCATTTCGAAATGTTTGAGGCATTATATCATCTGGTCCTTAGCTTTGAAATCGATTCGAATCGCAGGGAAAGAACAACCAGAACCAAATGACAAAAGACCTTCTAATTTGACACACGCTTGAATCGCAAACTCAAATTATCAAAATGACAGGAGACTCGGATTTCAAGGGTGAAGATGTGAATGAACATCAAGATTGATAAGATGTAATCGCCAGTTTTCTATTTCGAACAAATTAAACAAGTTTAGAGAAAACTTTGGGTACAGCCTAGAAAAAGCACCAAGAGTATTAAAAATCATGAGCTTTGGATTTGAATCAATCAATCAAGTTTTCAAAAAAGGCTTACACATCCATCAACACAATGCATCAAATGAAACATTTCTTCTACACAATCTTCACCTTCTACACCTTTACCTTCATTTACTTTTTCTTGACAATGATCGAAATGATGTTTATATTTAGCACATTTAGTCTCAGTACATTCTGTGATGGAAAAAATTGTGAAGATCATCATCATCATCATCAGTTTCGGAGTGGATTTTTGGGTTGATTCTGATTAGATAGAAAGAAGGTTAAGTTATATAAGTTCGTACCATCACGAATTGCAGGTGCGGGCTAGTTTTAAGAAGTTGAGTATGAGTCGAGTTTGTTTTGTAAAAACACATGATTCAGCTTATATTTCTTTATGAAGGTCATTGATGAACATTGTTACTCACGTCTTCGGGTTCTTCTTCTTCTTCCTCTTCCTCCGTCTCCTCCTCCTTTTCTGCTTCGGGGTTAGATGATTCAGCCGAGACAGTAGGTAGGATGTTGTCCAAGACGGAACTGATGATGCTTGAGCATGTGGAGCTGATTGATGAAGTAGGTTGAGAAGTTGTTGATGGCATCTTAGTTTCGATTGGTTTGATTGGTGTTGATTGGATCCTTGATATGTTACAAATCAGTTTTCATAAATTCTAGAAACTGACGATTGGCCGAATTCCGAATTGTCCCATCTAAACTAACCCGTCTAAACCCATACTCATTTGTGTCATATGTCATCTGACTCATAGAAAGTCAAGTCCTCAATGAGAACTGTGATGAGCATCGAGATGACAGGTAGAGCCTAGAGGTGATGAAAGTACACTTGAGAAGTTCAGATCATACACAAGCCAAACATATGAGCTTGAACTTATGGTCATTGACTATCAATCACATTTTCTTCAAACTTGATGAATGAGTCACACATGTTTTCAGGTATGCTTCCTCATCTGGCATCCATCATGAGATTGAGTTCTGTCTTGACCAAGTCCAATTGAAACTTCTACATTTGACTTGGTGGCTGAAATTTGCATCAATTGAACTTTTGATATTTGACTCCAGCTTTCTTCTCAAATTCCATCAACTTGTATGCTATATACTTTGCACTAGGAATAATTTCCAAGTCTGTCAAGCTCTCCCCAATTTATTACAGATTGAGTAGAGATAAGAAATGAATGTGATTGGTGATAACTGCCAATGTCAAGCTTGCTATGACAAGTATATTGGTATTGTATTCTGATAGTGGTATCACCACAACAATATCCAGGGTTCAAACTTTGATATTGGTTGGGTGCAATAGACCACTATGACCACTATATACTGGCCATATCTTGTGAACTATATCATGATCACTATTGGCCCTGTTTGATATTGTAGCAGACAAGTATTATAGCAGCATATTTCACTGTGCTCAACATTGACTCAGCCAAAACTTAAGAGTGTACTGATCATATATGATTCAAGATGGTATTTAATTGCTTCAATCTTGCCTTAGACTCCTTCATGACTCAAAATACTGAGTTAGCATCCAGACTATCCCTTTGCAACTCCCAGACTTTTTGCTGACCAAAATGGCTCACAGTAAAGACACTAGTTTTACATGGAAAACCCCTGGGTTGAGTTCTCAACTCAACCCAGCTGCTTGAAGTTGAACTGAGATAGTCTACATCCAAATGTAGATCAAATGTCACTTGGTTCAAACTTTTAAGTTTTACCTATACATTAAGGACCATTGTGATAGATCAGAAAGTTTTCTGGAAAAGTCCATCATGAGCAAGTTGTTGCACATGAAGTGAGTTGATGGTGGAGGTAGGCTTAGCTTTATAGTTTTTCTTTGGGAGTGGGGTGTGAAATTTGTAATTCTCTTTATTGAGTAGCTTTTCAATCCTTGTACTTCTACAAGCGGACATTTCTTGACCCCTTGCTTGTGTTTTCACATTTTGTTTATTATGAATTATACTTCTTCTCTGATTCTCTGAGCTCCGTCCACATCATCAGCAACTTAGAACCTTGAGAGTAAGATTGATTTAACCTCTTAATTGTCATAATTTTGTGAAGCACTCATCTTTTTTTGATGATAATTTCTATCATTTCTACCCTGCTCTGCTGCAGGTAGGGCTCAAATTACTACACTGCTTCTTATATTATCATGAGTCCACTTGGAGCTCATCATCATACCTGTTTGTCCTGGTTACTTAATACTTAAATCACTATGTTTATTTTCTTCTTAGAGTAAATCAACTTGGTAGATTTTGTCTGAAGAAAGACCAGCAGAGGCTTATAATCTCAAGATTCTTATGGTCTAACTGTGCTGCGGGTAAGGCGTCAAATTGATCCAAAACTTCTTTTATTTTTTCAACTTGACTTAGAGCTCATTATCATACCCATCTGTCCAAATTCTCTATTGCTCTGTTTTCGGAGATTCTTCATTTGCTTCAAATTTTCAAGAAGTCTTCATATAATTCTGTGAATGGATCATCAAAATCAAGATCAAAACTGTATGGTATGTCCTTGGGAGACAGAATAGTAAAAAGACTTTTGTAGTTTGATGCATTTGTAATTGCAATAGCGCTCTGGCCGTAGTTGCATCTTGGATGTATCTTTAGTAATCAGAATTAGATTCAAGTTTTTGGTAGGTCAGAATTAAAAGGTGTAGCTTATTCTCTAGCACTAAGACATCGTATTGTCAAAACGAGTCCAAAACCTTTTAAAAGATTTGTTATTCAAATCTTGATGAAGGAACTGAATGAAAAATGTAACTTGATATTCAATTAGATTATCATCAACATCCAATCCTGATTCCACATTAACAATTTTTCCTTTCACAAATCGATCCATTCCTTTACAGATTTTTATGAGTGGAAGATTGGGTAGAGCTAAATTGGTTGGTTGTGAGGCTTTGATAGTTTGTATCATGTTCTTCAAGTCTTTCTCCCAGGATTTGACAAATTCAGAGAGTTGCGGATTTTCCTTGAGTATAGTGTCATGCTGAATATTCCCATTCACGAAAAGAACTGGTTCGGATGTATCCCATTGAACGTCCGGTGTTTTTGGCCAAACTATGTCTTTCCCTAGGTTCATGATTTCTTCTGATTTCTTGTTCCATTTTGTTGAAATTGAAACATCTACGTTCTGATGACCTTTGGTGATTGGGTATCCTGCTTTATAATCATCTTCAAAAGTCATAGAAACGTGCCTTTGTAGCACAGATTGACTGTTTGAAGGTGAAATGAATCTTTTGAAGGCACCATCATCATTAATCAATGAGAAAGTTCTTGTAATTGTTGAAAGTCTAGGAATTGTTAATGATGCCCTTGATGATTTGATCATCGGTTCCAGTAATGCAGTATGATAAATTATCTCTGTATGCCATAAAAGAAATCGAGCGTGCTTTTCTTCATCCAATAATTCTTTTTTCTCAATAGACCATTTATCATAATCTCTAAGAAACAACGCTGTGAGAATTTTGATCTTGTTCCAAATCTTTAGACTTGGATTACAAGACACGACAAAGTACACAAATGGAAGTAACCTTTCTGAGGTCCATATTAGCTTGCCTACTTCCCAACTTGGGTACATGTGTACATCAGTTGTACGTGGATATCTTTTTGATAATGTGTCAATGAGATCTCGCGTGTAATGAGTTGCAGCAGCTGAACACATCTTGTCAGGAGTGTGTGAATGAAAGTTTCTGATATCGATCTTTGCTGCCTTTAGTTCGAAATCCTGTCTACTTGAAGATATACTGGATATGCCTTGTACCAATCGATCCCCATATGGATTGTTTGATGCGCTTTGCGAGGCTATATCTTCAGAGGATATTGGTGCATTTGTATGGGCCATTCGAAATAGATTACGTGTAGCTCCTTGATTTGTTCCAAGGGCAATTGCTCGGCTTTGATCACGCTCTATTTGCCCCAGACCTCGGTGATTCGCGGTATCGTATACAGCAGGTTCTCTGTGGTTATTGTCGATGGGTCTTTGAGAGCTTGATAGATGTGGATTTTTGTGACTTGGTGGAGGTTTCTTCGTCATCCGTGGTTCACCTTTCGATCCACGCAGATTCTCCATTGTTCTCATTGGTGATCCTATCTCTATGACAGGGCCGAGAGATAAGGATGCTCCATCCATCATCGTTCCATCACGTAGCTTTTTCCAAGGCTCCGAAGGATGTCCATCGAGCGACTGAGATCCCAAGGACTGATAACCTCCCCGCTGGTATAGAAATTCTTCGCCTCCATAACCGAATCGCTGCCTCTTGAGATTTGGGTGAGCGTTAGGATCCGGTAATGTTGATGTACTTGTCTTGAACACATTGTTGGTATTCCCACCTTCCTTGAAAAGCTGTCCGGATGGCTGAATGTTTTGTAGTGTTGATTCTGCTGCAAAAATCCTATCTGAATAGGTATTCATAGAGATAGCCATATGATTCAAGCTAAAAGCTGTACATATCAAAACCTGATAAACGCGTATCATGTTGTGGAGTCGTCACTGAAGGATTGCAAGCTTGATTCTGATGTTCCAACCTTCAAAATCTCTTGCTGAGAAAATCAGTGAATAATGTCTATATAATGAGTGTCTATGGAATTTTCTTGGTTCATAACGTGTTGGTTTGAATTGATGAAAATGCAGAAATTCGAAGGTGCATACTGCCACTTGACCGTTTGTCACACGTTGGAGAATAAGTTCAATCTGAATTAGTTCCAAGTAGGTTGTTAGCACCCAAGTCAGACATATGTTCGGGTGGCGCCATGAGATGGAGGTTTAGGACAGATGGAACTACCGGTCAAACGCAGCATTAACCGGGAATTCAAGCGATGCCTCGCACCTGATAAACCTCAAAAATGATACATCTTTGAACTGTAGCCAGTTCCATGAAGGCCACTGTTTCGACATAACCAGACACAGACTCCGGAGCCACAGAAAGACAATTTTGTGCTGAGAAATCTTCACGCGTCTATTTTGACACGATGAAGAGTAAATGCCAACGGAATGAAAGAAAAGAGTTGCTATGTAGGATTCCTGCACTAAAAATCGTCCGAACAGTAACGCATAATACAAAAAGTGAGAAAGTTGAGAGAAAATCAACTTCAGAAGAGACAAAAAGACAATGGAAAACAAAATAACACATAAAAGAAATCAAGATAAAGGAAAACAAAAAAGCTTAAACAAAGGACAAAGAATATGTAAAGTGCAGAAACACAATCACACCTTCCTTAAGAGAACTTTTATTCACCTCTACCTTCATCTACTCATTCTTGACCAAGAATGAAACAAGCTTTGCATTGGGTACAACTAGTTACAGTACAATCTCGTAATACCTATGGTCATTACACCAAACATCTGGCACATTGAAGTGTAAATCATGAAGTAATGATTACCAAGTATCAAATATAGAAAAGTCCATCCATCTACACTTCTATTGTGTTGAATTAGCTGTCTTGATTGATTAATTTATCTTTTTTCCCATATCACAGTTCCTGCTAACACATCCTACATTTAAACTAGGTACATGATAGGGTGGGGCACTGCCGGCAAAAATAAGCCCAGGTATCCTTGGATATAGATTCCCTTGAATATGTGTCCAAGGACTTCATTTGAGGCTTCCTTTGGACCCAAAGTTTGCCTTGAATCATTTACTTGGACAGCACATCCAAGGCTATTGCCATCCAAGAATACCTCACATTTACCAATCCAAGGCATCTTTGTTGGTGGTGGAGGGGGGGTTTATGGGAGCAGCTCTAGCCAAGACCATCTCAGAGGTAGCCCAGACAGTCATCTTCTGGGTAGGTCTTCCCCATAAAACCCAACTGAGCTGTGAACACCAGAGAGTCCGGTCCCAGCCTACCCAACCTTGAGGGGCTGAAGAGGCCACAAGCTTGCTCAGACCCAATCTCTCCTGTACCTCCCAAGAACATCATGCCTGCTGTTCCCCCCTTTTCCTACATTGAGATTCATCTCAGTCTCTGCTTTACCGCAGTGCCATCTGCTGCGCTTCATGAGTCTTTTAGTAGATCAAGCTTATATTCTTGTATGCATGGGGCTCTATCTCTGCCCTGAGGATCAACTATAGAGTTAGGCCACCTATAGCTCAAACCAATTTAAGGTTTGTATGCATTACAGCAAAGGTTTACCTCTAGTTCTAACTGAATATGTAGTAGTCATTTCTTCCCTTCTTCATTTCCCTTGTCACTACACTTCCTCATTAAAACCTGAAAATTGGCTGTATTTCCTTGAATTACAGCCAATTTCAAAGGTTTATTGAGTAAAAACTTAGGTTTCATTGGGTTTCACTTTTCCTTTTTCAAAACGGAGCAACAAGAAATATTGGAATGGCTGTATGTGTATTTCCTCTATGATTTTTTTTGATGTTCAACACTGAAAGTGAACTTCACAGGTTAAAACAGCTCACTCCAAATCAAAAGCTGGCTTCAGAAGGAAAAAACGACTTCAGAAATTGTCTGAAGGGTGTAGAAGCTGTACAGCTCTGTACATCAGTATAACACCTGTAAATGTAGGTACAGCTGTTGTGAGAATCATTGGTAAGTTTTGAGGTTTTGTGTGTCGCCAATATTTAACCCAGGGTTTAATCTGGAGTCTAAAACATATTTTTTCTTGATTTCTCAAGCCTAAACCTTAATTAGGTTCCTTTGACTGTATTTAACATCTCTGACGTTTATGGGTCCTTTGATTCTTCCCTCTTGATTCGAGCAATCATTTTCCCTTAGTAGAGTTTCTTTAGCACCTTTTGTTACACGCTCCGGTCCCTCCTCAATCTCCCTCACCTCTACCCCTTGAATAAATCCGCCATTTGAAGATTTACATAATTTCAACAATTTCAACCAAAGATTTCAATCACGATAAGGACCATGATGATATTTCCGTTTGATATAGGCATTGAAAACCGCTCTGAAGTCATGCAAATATCAATGTTTTCAATCATGGAAAGAGGGTGCATACGAGTTATTCAAATCAAGGTTTCCAAAATCAAAGCTTCAAGGAAGAAAAAAGAACTGGATATCAATTGTTTCAAAGTTTTCCAAATCAAAGTCAATTCTATTTGGTTAAAACATATATGTAACATCAAGAATGAAAAGATAAGACAATATCATGACAATAAAGAGTATTTTAAAGTATGTCAATTCTTTTTCTTTTGCCAAAGATTTTAATCAGCTGATTGAAATCTTTGTTCTTTGCACCCTGTTACCGTGAACATGAATTGAAAAATGGGGTTGTGAGTTCATCTGACCTCATCTGACCTCACCATCAAAAATGGGGATTGGTTTGATCATCCTGGAAGGGTATAAATAGGGGTATGTTTTCTCCTTTGGTTTCATTGTTCGTTCATCGATCTCAGCCAGTCCATAACCCTGATATCATTTGCTCAATGATTTTCTTCCCCTTCCTCTCTCTCAGCTTGACTCTGACCAATCCGTTGTAGAACTTAAAGCTCAACAAGAGCTTTACAGAGCTTAAAGAGGGATAATCTACTAATATAACTAACTAGTAGAAGTTGTCTAAGACTGCCTCTTTGAAAGAATCAACACGGGGTTTTGCTGAATTCTTTGGGATAAGGCACCAGAGAAATTTGTCTCAATACCTAATTCAAGTAACATTCCTGTGATTTTTAGAAATAAAGAAATCTCAACACTATTGTAGTGTTATTCCAATCTGAGCACAACAAAAACACAACTTTAATTACTAGCAAAAGCAACAATCAGTTTGATTTTTATTCCAATGAAGACTTGTAGTCTTATCACACGTAAAGAAATCTCTCCTTTGATGTAAAGGGGCAATTTAGTGAACTTAGTACTGCTAAAGTAATTTAATAATGATTAAAAACACTCTAACAAAAGTATAAGATGAGTAAAAAGGGGAACAAAGGCCCGTAAAATCCTTAACAATAGTATATAACCTTCCAACACCTGTGAGGGATGGGTGCTCACTGAAGGGTAGAATAGTAGGTTTATTTAAATTTAACTTCTTTATTTCAAATATGTAGTAGTTACAAATTGAAGTAAAGAAGGAAAATTAAAGAGAAGAAAGGGACTGACAGTCTGTTTGGACAAATCCAGACAGACTTCAGTTAATTGACTCCTAAAAAGGAGATTCAGTAATTATAATATGATGTTTATTATAATATATGAAGGTTGGATCCTGGACCTTCCTTTAATCTTTATTGTAACAGATCAAAGAGTGAGTTAGTTCACCAATCTGGTTGTCCTTAAAGTCACCAACTTGGGGTTATTCTTAAGGTCACCAGCCTTAAGTTCTTCTTAAGGTCACTAGCCTGGAGTTGTTGGAGGTCACTAGCCTTGATTGGGTTTCTACTTAGGGGAAGTAGAGGATCCAGAGGGGAATGAAGAATTGTATTACCTACTTTTAATCAGGAAGATGATTAAAGTTGATGAAGCTTATCACTAGTCTTATTTGTATAAGACTCTTGATTTTTTACTTCAGTGAACTTTAATTGTTCTTTAAAAGTAGTGGGTAATGATTGCTTGGGGGATTCTCTGAAGGCTGAGAGAGGAGGGTTTATATACTCTCCTCTCCAAACCTAACTGTAGTGATATTTGTTATTATCACTACATTGGTTCAGGTTTAGTTATTGACATGTAGTACTGATTGTTACTAGTAATGCTTAATTACATATACACCTTGTGTGTGGTATGTAATATAAGCATTTAACTCTTGACACTGAGTTATGAGGTGTAATTGGTGTTTTGTTACATATTACATGTTGTTTTACAGGTCCATATATATGTAATAAAGGTTTTAATACATTGTATTACATGTTACATACAGTCTATGCTCAGTATGTAACATGTAGTTAATCTTATACATATGTTTTTTACTGTTACAGGTTAGTTTTGGGTACATGTATATGTACTCAGGGCTGTCATTCCCCACCCTCAAAGGAGGTCATTAATTCTTTTCAGAAGGTTTATGAGCTCTTTTTTGTGCTCTGAAGTCTCGTAAGGTTGTCTTGCCGTTGGGTACTTTATCAGCTGGCAGCCACTCATCTTCATCTGCACTCCTATTTTTGTACCTTACAAGATAGAGAGTTGCAGATTTACCATTAACTTGTGTTTCTCTTTGTTTTATTATATGTGAGAAAACTTTTTCTCCATCAGTTTCAAACCTGATTGGAGTTTTCTTGGGTATTTCCCTGTCAGGGAATTTGCTTTTATCTGAAGCGTGAAATTTCTTGATTAATGAGATTGGGAAAACTGGGTGTTTTCTCCCAAACTCCTCAGTTAATGCTACTTCCACTGCATTGCTACCATGAAATTTCAATATTATAAAAGGTCCTACAAACTGATCTTGGAGTTTCTTTGGACCTTGCAGATTAGTAAAATTTGTAGTGGAGAGTAGTACTTGTTCTCCTATTACAAACTTAGGTTCTTTGTGAGTTTTATTCCATCTTTCTTGATTATAAGTCACAGCATCTTCAATACATTGGGCTGCTCTGGCCCGTGCTTTACCTAGCATGTCAAAGAAACTGAATGAATTTGGATGAAATTCAACATTCTTGTTTTTAATTTGGTCTTTTGGCAATCTTGGACAATAACCCCTTTCTACTTCAAAAGGTTTCTTTCCTGTTGTGCTATGTATACTACTATTATATGCTAATTCTAGAGCTGGTAATAGGGTATGCCAGTCATGTGTGTGTCCATCCTTATCTGTGTAAGAAAGTCCTTCAGTGCAATACCTTCTAATGATTTCTGTCAAGGTACTGATGTTTCTTTCACTTAGGCCATCAGTCTGTGGATGGTATGCTGTGGAAAGGGCTAGTGTTGTTCCAATGAGCATATGGAGGCTTTTCCAAAATTCAGATGTAAATTTTGGGTCCCTGTCACTGATGATTATTCTTGGTAATCCCACGTCACTTATTATTCTTTCCCAGAATAGTAAAGCAATATCCATGGCTGTTGCTTCTTTGTAGCATGGCAAAAATCTTGTTCTTTTTGAGAATCTGTCTACAATCACCAACACACAGTTGTAATTGTTAATCAATGATGGTGGCAGACCAGTAATAAAATCCATGTTGATGACTTCCCAGGCATATGTTGGTTCTTCTATTCTTTGAAGTAAACCAAATCTTTTACCTGTGGCTTTGTTTGCTTTTTGGCATCTTTCACAAGTCTTCACGTATTCTTCGACATCTTGTCTCCAATTTGGCCACCAAGCTGTATTCTTGATTCTGTCTACTGTCCGGTCCTCAGACAGATGTCCTGACATAAATTCATCGTGACATACATGTAAGGTTTGTTGAATATGTTCTTTAGTTATTATTACTAAAACTGCAGTATGTTTCTCGCGGAAGTAAAGTAGGTCAGATTCAAGAGAAATCTTGCCTTGGGCTAGTCCGTCTTTCCAAGGCTGCTCAAGTGTGCTTGATAGGCTCAAATCATTGTTCCGTGCTGACAATATTTTGGTAAGTTTAGCTGTGTTACTATTTTTCTCATAGCCAGCTTTTACTTCATCAAAGAATTCCTCAGATAATTCACATAAACTAATCCCCATCACAGGGATATCTCTTTCCATTTCTTCTGGTTCCCATGCTGGGTTGCTGGAGTCATTTGGCAATGCCATTCTACTAAGCCCATCTGCATTGTTGTGAAATTTTCCAGGTCTATGAGTAATTGTCATGAATGGTTTATACTCTTGTATTGCCATCATCCATCTCAACATGTGTCTGCTGGGAGATTTGAGATTTGTTAAAGATCTTACTCCCGTACAGTCTGTTATGACTTCAAAATAGCTGCCATCAAGGTAATAATGTAATTTTTCCAATGCCCAAACTAGTGCTAAGGCTTCTAGCTGTGGTGAAGAGTATCTGCTTTCCGTGTCCGTTAATTTTCTAGATATAAAAACTATTGGTCCTTCTTTTGGTTTGCCCTCAATTATTTGTATCTGATGGAGTGCTGCTCCTAATCCTTTGATTGATGCATCTACGTATAGTTTGAAAGGTTTTTCAAAGTCAGGATGAAATAAGATTGGTGCCGTTGTAAGTATCTGTTTTATTTTATTCACTGCTTCAATTCTTTCTTTTGTCATTTCAAAGACAACACCTTTAGCGTAAAGCTTGTAGAGGCTACGAGTAATGATCCCAAAGTTTGGAATGTGAGCTCTGTAATAGCTTGTAAAACCTAAAAATGAACTGAGTTCCTGTTTATCTTTTGGACAAGGTTTATTTAGGACTGCTGCTACAGAGTTTTGGTCTACTGCTACCCATAGTCCTGATACACGATGACCTAGGGCTTTACATTCTTCAAAACCAAAATGGCATTTCTTCAAAGATATGGTCATACCCATGGCTTTAGCTCTTAGTAATACTTTCTCCATTGCTTCTAGATGCTCTTCCCATGTAGTATGAAAAACTATTATGTCATCAATATAGACTTTGAGCCATCTGTCTCTCAATTCTTTTGAAAACTCCGTGTCCATCATTCTTTGAAAGAAATCTGGAGCATTTTTTATTCCAAAAGGCATCCTGATATATTCAAATATTCCTAAATGGCAAATGATCCTGAGATACTTCCTGCTACATATTTCCACAATGTTCTGATGGAACCCTTTCATTATATCCATCAGAGTGATATGTTTTGCATTGAATAGGTTAGTCAAGGATTGATCTATTCTTGGCAGAGGATATCTGTCAGGCTTGGTGTATTGATTGAGAGCACGGAAATCTCCACAGAGTCTAGATTTATCATTATGCCATGCTATCAGAACAGGTGATGTTATATCAACTTCTTCATCACTACCTACTTTTCGTATTACACCCATACTAAGTAGTTCTTCAATATGTTTTTCTATTTCTTTCCTACTTCTTGGGCTAGCTGGATACGCGCCTTTCCTTAAAATAGGAGGGTAAGGCTTATCTATTGTAAGTTCAATTTTGACTGGATGGTTTTTAATGACTCCTAGAGGTTGTTTTCCCAAACCAAATTGATCTTTGTATTTAATTACCATCTGAATTATATCTTCTTTTTGACTGTGAGTAAGATTGGGTCCAAACTCAGCTTCTAATATTTTTTCTCTAAGTTGTTTTATATTTTCATTTGTTGAAGATTCCATTGTAATCTCTGGTTTAATTGATAGAATTTCTTTATGCTGCATTAAAGCAAACTTAATGCTTTTGTTATTGTTTCCTATAGTAAAATACCTTTCTTTACTATGAAATATATCAAACCCATATTGGCTCAAGTTTTCTGCTCCTAATATGAAGTACTTGTTGTTTGCGTTCTCCATTACTACAAATTCAGCATTTATTCTAATTGATTGTTTAACATGTGGGAATATCACAGGTACGCTGATTACGCCTAAAGCATGCAGTTTACTACCAACTCCGGAGAATTTCACGTGACTACTGGGCATGATTCTTTCTTGCCAGTCTGGTATTATTTCAGACAAAAAATGTTTTCCTACAATTGAGCATGATGCTCCGCTGTCTAGTAGCATTGGTACTTTACAATTATTTACTAATGCTCGAGCCATTGTATGGTGTCCTAGTGTATGTGCCATTCCATCTGCTGGTTTGGATTTTAGCAATCTGGCATCAATTGTGTTTCCCATTTGCATGTCATCCTGCCAGGAATGAGGTACATTTGCTTCTGCTTGCAGTATGTTGATGTCTTTCTCATCACCTTCAAGAGTCTCAATCATGCACACATCTTGTTGCTGATAAGTATTTTCTCCTTCACTATCCGAAGTTGATTCATCTGATAATTTTCCGCCTTGAAAATCATACTCATCATTCATATGATCACTATCTTCTTCATCTTCTTCAATCATATTAATTTTCTTATCTTTGCATCCTCTCCATTGATGTTTTGGATCCTTGTTTCCACAATTTGGGCATGCTCTGAAAGGTTTCTTTTCCGATGTGCTTGGCTGGGCCTTTGTACTAGAGGGTCCTTGCATTTTATCACTACTGAAAGTAGCTTTAATTTCATTAAAAGGTCTCCTTGGCTTGTTCAAGTATTTTCTCTTATTAATTATACTAGTATTCTCATAAATGTCCTTGAATATTAGTAAGAAATTATCCCATTCATAGGGTGTGGTCAATTGACTTTTGATTGCTGTTCTGACATCACCGTCAACTTTGTTTAAGATTTTGTTTACAATTCTTTCCTCAGAAGATTCTGGATCAAAAGCTGCAATTCTTTTCTTTTGTTTCAAAGACCATGCTGTTGGATCTGCATGTACATTGGGGTCAAATTTGTCCTTCAAGAACAAATCTTCCATATTGTTTCTCCAAACATTATTCCCAAACCTCTTATGGATTTCATCTTTCCACTCGTCCTATGTCATTGAGCCTTTGCTTTTACGCTTATCTATGTACCACTGTCCTGCTGTTCCAGTGAAAGCTGTACTCAAGTGGCTGACCACAACAAGTGGGTCCATCTTCAGGTCTGTGATCAAGCTGTCACACCAATCAATATAATCATTATGATTATACTCTCCGTCGCCACTAAATCTTTTCCAATCTCTCCCTGTTGGCCAAAGTTTAGTTAAAGCTTTGGTTAACTTGTCTTCTCGTGTAGCTTCAGACATGACTGTATGGGCAGTATCTTCCCTTACAAATGGTCTTTCATGTGCTGGAAATGTCCTTTCTCTGGTAAAATTTCTTTCAGTAGGTTGAATTGTGTCTTCTCTTGCGAAAACTCTCTCAGGAACTGGTGAATTCTGCAATTCATTATTTCTAATTTGAGGTTCTACATAGTTCACCGTGTTTTCTCTTGTGTTTGCTGTGTGTTGTCTAAATCTAGCTTCTCCTCTAAGTGAAGGGTCTACTCTTGGATTGTTTTCATAGTTGTTCTCCATTTGCTGGTGTACCACCGGTGGACTGGAAAAATTCCTCTGTGTGGGATTGTTATTACTTTGACTTGTTATTCCAGGTTTAAGTTCTTGAATAATTGATAATCTGGCACTGTTGGCATTATCATCCATTTTTATTAGCTGTTGTTGTATTTCAGTATTCTTTTGTAATATCCGTGTTATTGAAAATTCTTGGTC